>NC_054557.1:11239447-11334447 GCF_017654505.1 Polyodon spathula
AACCGGATGCTCATGATCCACTTTGTAGTAAAGAAAGTATGCTACCGTATATAATAATATATAACAGTTATAAAAGTCTTTGTATCTGCATCAGTGAAAAAAATCAAATGATCTGTTCATAACATGAGCACTGAGACGCTGCAAAAAACAGCCGCTGGACTGTCCAATAAAGTCTACCTACCCATTCTAGCAGCTTGGTCAAACACAAGGTTCTCCTCAAGCAAACTGTTATCTGGGCGTTTCTGTCCTGACACCTCTCCTATTAGTTGCCATGGCTTATTTTCCAAGGCTGCTTTTTCAAGCTCCTGAATCTTCTCGGCCATCTGTAAACAAGACAGCACACACTCTCATTCAACTTTGAATGGTGGCACTAATGGTGGCAAAAAAAACCCCAAAAAAACACCTTAACGTTTGCAACTTCAGGCTAAAAGTACAACATTCTTTATTCATATACATTACTGTAAATGAGTAGTCCAGAAAATGGATCACTGTAAATAAGCTGCAGTGAATTTACAATAGCATGCTACCGTGCAGAAACAGTCAGTGATAAGCGGTCCTTGGCCTGTATGAATTACCTTTTCCTGACGTTTTTCAAATGAGGACTTGGGTCCTGGCTTTTCCGGCTCCTTCCACTTCCCACCAAGGATATCCGACACATCTTCACCTTCACTGTCTTCTGACAGGTCAAAGGTCACTTTCTTCAAAGCCTCCTTGGCTTGCCTGCTTTCCACATTCTCCTCCATCTCATGCCTACAAAACCAAAACTAATCAGCCAAACTGAAACAATAAAGCCTTTTACATTTCATTTGGCAGTTGTGGCATTTTAACAGAACCAAAACACATATTTAAAAAATACTTTTTCTTTCATCTTAATTAGATCATTGTAGTGCTCTAATTATTATATATAAAAATTGGTCATCACCACAAGCTCTGAAAGGGGTGGTTATTTGTATAAGACAGGAGCTACTGCAAGTGATTGTATGTAATCTAGGAATACATACTCATCATCTTCCATTTCTTCTTCCATTTCCTCATCATCCTGCCCGTATTCCTCTCCATCACTGCCCACATTATCATTTTCCTTGACAGCAACCGGCTTAGCAGGGCCTCCCTCTGGGTCAAAAAAGTCCTTGTACTTCAGGTCTCTTGAGCTTTTCTGCTGCTGCAAACCAACAATTTGATGGTAACAAAACAAACAAAAGAAGAAAAATAAATGTACTGCACAATAAGCAGTGCAGTGGTCCAAAGTGATGGTTATAAGGTTTAATGTATGAACCACATATGTAGCCCTAATAGGGGTGCAGGTGTCTGTGAAGTAGTTTGTACAACAAAAGTTAGTAACAATTTTATGCTGCCGTTACCTTTTTTTTATTTGTTGAAACAATGTCTTCATCCTCCATCTCTTCATCCTCTGACAGCATGTCCTCAAAGTAATCGATATCACTGTCTCCTCCCTCGCCCTTCTCCTCTTTCTTTTCAACATCTTCCAGAAAAGCCTCCATCTCTGCCAGCCTGAAAAACCGATCATCAACAATGGACCCGCCCCCCTGCCTTTCAGTCTTTCTCTGTCTCTGTTGTGTCTGTTTTTCGAGAGCATCCACGTCAAAGTCGACATCTGAATCTTCATCACTAAACTTTTCAAATGCTGTGTTTTTACTTGCCGATTTCCTGCTTGCTTTTTCATTCTCCTCCTCCGACTCACTGCCTCTATCTTCACTTCTGTAGTTTTCTAAATCTCCATCCTTATCCTCACCTAAATCCTCTTGGTCCAAGTCCTCCTCACTCCCAGAATCCTCCACTGACCCTGCAGCATCATATTCCTCCTCTGATTCTTCTTCTGGAAGGAGGCCAATATCGTCAGCTTCTTTAGCTGTTCTCATCACTGCCTTTTGAAAATGCCTCAGAATTGAATCATTCTGCAGTTCCAGCTCTTGCCAGATCTGTTCCTCATCAAAATGTCCTATTACCAGTTCTTTTAAGGGGCTGCCCACTGCGCCAGCAGGCTCTTCTGCTTTGTGGAAATCATAAAGCGTCTTTGTGAGAGATGTAAAGTCTGATGCCAGTCCATCCTGCAAGCTATTTAAAAAAAAAAAAAAAAAAAAGGCAGGAAATTATTATGATGTCACCATTAGTATTTCACATCAAAAACACACTAATGTGATCTGAAAGGTCTTGAACCACCGCAAAGGCATATATATATATATATATATATATATATATATATATATATATATATATATATAATTACAAGAAAGACTAACATTATAAACCCTTGTCCGTTCACAACTTAATAAAATGACGTTTCTCCTTTACATTCTGCAAATCAACATAATCCTATGTATTAATTGCTCAACTAAGCTGATGTGTTCACCTGCACCTTATATTACTAGCGCAGTTAAAATAATGACAGTTTTAAAGATTACAGTTAACTACGTGTGGTTATAGCAACGACGTAAGATGTCAGCTATCTAAAATATAGCATTTTATTTTACCTTAAAAACTGTTCCGGGTGAGCAGTATTTGTATCTAAAAGCTTTAAACAGCTTTCCAACTTGGAACACGCTGCCCCACCGGCCATAACTTCATTCACATGGGAAGCTTTGGGCTCCCAGATAAACATGTCCGTCAAGGAACAGTGTCCTTCATTTTAGACTCAATCGGTTGAAATTTGTTCCCCAGAACAATAGTTCCTTGTAAAAAAATTGCGTAAATATTGTTCATTTCACACGAAAGAAGACCAAGACAGTTGCTTAAATATTCTTAAGTTACGTTAAAGCACTATCTCTGTGTGTTTAATGTGGTGGCTTGGCATTTTGTCTGTCCCCATGAATAAAAATAATGATGTCCTTTTTCCTGTAGCTACGGTATTTGTTAGATAAAATGCGTCTCTTTAAAACCGTCGCACATGTCTACGATTAACACAGTAAATACTGTTTTAAATCAACTATACGCGCCGTTAAATTGTTTCAAAATGTTTTTAATATTACACAATAATAATGTATTCGATCTGTGTAAACCAGGTGGCAGTGTAGTTTTATCATCCGGTGGTACAGTATAGATACAGTTGCATTTGAAAAGCATTTAAAAAATGGCGGCCTCCATGATGAAGGTTGCAGGTATTTGCTGTTGTATTTTACAATATTGTCTGAAGAAGATCTTAGAAACGAGCTCTAAGGAGAGGAAATGATAAGTGAACGTTCCTAATTTGCGTTTAATAATAATAAATACAGTGAACACCCATAAACACAGTCACTGGTTATATTTGGTTGTTTACTGTTCACATAGATTTACATCCCTGCATGCAGGCTGTTTTTATGTGCTTGTTTTATAACCGCCTGTTCTTGTGGCTGATCTCTGCTGTACCATTGAATGTAGGCGACTGCACAAAGCGATACAAAAACTTAAGTCATGAAATGTTTTATGAAATACAATACAGGTATCAGTCCAGAGGGAAAGATAATTTGGAATTCTATGCAGAACAGAAACCACCACACAGCTGTAATTAACAAAGCCCCTTTTTGCAGCTGCAGGTGTTGTCGGGCATTTTGGTCATGCAGTACCCGCAGTCAGGAGGTTATCCTTGTCAAAGCCCCTTGCCCAAGTGGTACCAGGTCCCATGTGGAAGCTGAGTCGGCTGAATCACATTGCCATTGCGGTGCCAGATCTTTGTACCGCGATGTACTGGGAGCCCGTGTGAGCGACACCGTGCCTCTGCCGGAGCATGATGTCTACACTGTCTTTGTGGAGCTGGGCAACACCAAACTGGAGCTGCTGTACCCCCTGGGAGAAAAGAGCCCCATTTCAGGTTTCCTGCAGAAGAACAAAGCTGGCGGGATGCATCACATCTGCATTGAGGTAGGAATTTAACGCAGTATTTTGTTTTTAAATCACTTATTAATTGCTTTAGATTCAGGGTCAGGGGCTGCGTTAAACGCTTCTTTGGTTATTGAATCTAAAATAAATCTGTGCCATCAGTTGTCTAATCTCTTTTTTCCAGTACTTCAATAATATATTTCACTGAGGGTCAGATCCATCATGATACAAAACAGTACTGATGAAGAAAGTACTTCTATTGTAGTTGCTTTTACTGATTGTATCAGTTAATTTATGTTTTGCTTTATAACATGCTATTTGCTGCTGCATTCACAACCAGTCCAGAGTTTGTTGAAACTTTTGTATATTTTATTTTTGTACGTTCAGGTGGATGACATAAAGGCAGCTATAACAGACTTAAAAGCCAAGAAGATTCAAACCCTTTCAGAAGAACCTCGCATTGGAGCACATGGCAAACCAGTGATGTTCCTTCACTCTAAAGACTGTGATGGTGTTCTTGTGGAGCTTGAAGAAGCGTGAAGCAGCAGAGTCAATGAGACAAAGCCCCGTTCTGCTACAGCCCCACGACATCCATTCCTACAGAAAACTAACAAAGAAATACTAATTATATAGAATGGTTTTATACAGTATTTTCTTTTTCCAAACAGTGTTCTACAGTACCATGCAATAATGTAAAACTGATAAATATTTAAAGGGTCAGTTAATTTTGAAGACTTATTAATGTCATATTTAATCATTAAATATTGTTTGTGTTCAGACAGTTAATGTATAAGAATGAGTAGCATTAACAAGAAAAGAATGGAAGAATACTGGATTACTTCTCAGTTTTGTTTTTTTGTTTTTTGTTTTTGAAGTTTTTCATCTCTACAAGACTTTATGTAGCTTTTTATTTATTTTTTGTCCTGGTGGATAAGGTTTTGAGATATCTGTAGAGAGCGCCAGAGAGCTGTAGTACCTTGTATTGATTTCTTGTTACAGTTCCCCTATCTTACTGTTTGGTGGTTTTTAACCTAATTCCATACAACTTTACTGATTGCCAGCTTTAGGCTTCTCACAAGACCTATATTGGTTATCCCATGAAAATGGCCCCGTAACTGTCTGCACCAACATACTGTTCACAGGTTTATTTTCCCTTGCCCAGAAAAGCCACTGATCGTTTCTTTGAGACTGTATTAAATCACCTGCTGCTTGTGTGTGCTATAGGCTTTTCAACATAAGTGGAACCAGATATGAGCAATATGCTAGAGTCAGTGGAAGGCTACAGCATCATTTGTACTATTTTTAAAGAATAGATGCAAATCACATTTTCTTTTATTATGCTATTGTGAAAAGTTTGAATACGAACAACATCACACAGTAATATGGTGTGTCATAGTATGAAATGCCTCACCTATGTTATCAAATTTGAATCTTTTGTTTCAAGTTTCACAGTACCAGGAAGTATCCATCACAGTTGGGGTAAATTCCATTTTTTCAATTCCAATCCTGGTTCCCTTTTATACAATTTCTACTCCGCTTAAGTCTTTACAGAGGTTTATGCCATAGGCTTTATCAGTTTACCTGACAAGTTCACTAAGTTGTATACAGTATTTGTTTGCTCAATAAAGCCTTCATTGATCTACACACAAATTAATATGTAAACAACCCAAATTATTTAGAGGCTATATTCTATTGTGATTTTTTTTTTTTTAAGTGAGGTTAACAGTCTGTATAATGCATAAGGAATAACGGTGTTCTGTCCTAATTTTCTTTTAGCTGTTTATTTCACTGCTCAGGTTGTTTTGTGTACACAGTAAAAGTAATACAGGCTTGGTTTGGATACACACCTATGCACAACAGCTGATAGACCTTGCTTCCTAATTCACAAAATCATTTGTCTAAGAGTGGACACCCACTTGGCTGTATCTACAGCTACCCTTCATGAATGTTTTCAAAGATGAGTCTGTGCGATGCCTTAACACAATGCTTGCCTAATGTCTGCTCTGGTGGCTTTTATGGTCCCTGACCAAGATAAAGTATGGTTCAGCAAACACTTTAGATGATTTGGTTCAAAATCAAATCAGCAGTTCTTGACCTGCTGGCACACTGTTACTTTCTTTCTGCTGCTGCTGCTTAGACACAGCTATGAACTGTCTCATCTGTCAGACAGGAGATGACAAAAAAAAGCTTAGAAATCTCACGGGTACTAAAGACTTGTCAAGTTGAGTCTTTCAGACACTATACTCATTTGTCTTATATTGATATGCCTAGTACTGGGTCATAAAGCTGGATATATTGCCTCACTTACTGACTAAGGCTTCTTTTTTATGTTCGTGCCTCCCAGTATTTTGACACAACTGAGATGAAAAAACAAATCACGTTAAAGCTTAAAAATGACAAATCTTTACCTATTTCCTGAAATGGCCCACAGCCATTTTGTGAATGTAGTTCTAAGCCCTGCTCTTGCCTTGCAACTTGACAATGTGCTTTAGTTGCTGACATTTTATTATGCAGATATGACCGCTTGGAATAGAACGATATAAACATGTTATTGTTTGTGCTGTAAACCATTTCAGAGATCTTTACTGCCCGGAGAAATCTGTGTTTATTATAAAAATAATACATTAATGTGCCCAGAATGGGAAAGGATATTAGTGTAAAACACACAAAAAAATAGAAAGGCAGTTACAAAATAGGTTCAGATCTTCAGATAATCTTTCCCTGCCCCTTTCAGAAATACAGATATCTATTGCTAGAGATTAGATCAATTTTGCAAATTATATTATGAAAAATGAATAGCATAGGATCATACAGTCTGCAGATTCAACTGCATATGCTGGCACATTTATCTGATCCTTCAGTTCTTGTGGTAGCCTGTTCCAATAGGCAGGCTTTTTTTTTATTATTTCACTGCAGAACTTTTTTGTATTAATCGGTATTCTCTATATTATTAGCCATTATACTGTATGCAGTATAGCTCCGTTTTGGATTGACATGTACACTGTACTGAACAAACTAGATACTGCACCCATCTATGAAGTCCCATATATAGATGATTCCTGGTAAACAAAGACAACTGATAATTTTCGTAGGTGTGAAAAGAAAGCCATCCTCATTATACTTGATGAAGTTTGTGTTTTTGACCATCCTTCACTATAGCTAAAGGAAAGTCAAGTCTTGATGCTTCTACTGAATCGAAGGGTCTATCTTTATGCAGAGACTACCAATCATACCAAGCTGGCTGAGCTGTGTTGTGTTTTATCAGTTCAGGTAAGCAGTCCCCTGAAGACTGGTAAATGCAGTCCTATGGCTTGATTTGCTTGTGAGAAGACCAAATGGTCACTTGGCTTGGTCATTGACAGTACAAGGAAAAGAATAGCTTTCATAGGGTATGTGAAGCATGAGGGGTTTAGAACTATTTCAGTATCAAATTTCACTTGTCGTTATTCTGTTATGTGCCCACTGCGCCACCAAATTTAGTTATATTTGTTTGGTTTCCATCAGACCCCTTTGGATTAATTGACTGTGGGTGTGCAGTGGGGCTCTAATGAACCTAGATGCAAGCCCCAAATCCAGTCCTGGGCTAGGAACAGCTTATAGCTTCTACTAAAAAGGAGATGGGTTCCAGTGTGACACTAATATTTTAATTCCCCTGGTAAGAAATGATGGGCAAAGAACAGGCAGCAGGAATGCATTTGCAGTTCTGAGTCGTGTATCAGAAGCTGACACAGCTGCTGGTTTAATCCCCACTGACAGTATTATACCTAACATGTGATTTTAAAGTATTTTCAGGAAGATAAAAGCCCAGCCATACCAAAATGGTTGCAGTAAGTATTATATTGTACTGTGCTATTTTAAGAGAGATCCCCAAAAGGAAGAAGGCCTGCCAAACATTCAATTTTTGGTTTTTAATCCATAGAGAGTTCTTAAACCACCATTAGCAATTCACAGATATGGTGTTACTTTTAATAATCAGCGTTGGTGCTGAGTTTCAGTTCTGTGTCAGCAAAGAACACTTTGTGACTCAAAATGAATGTTTATAATTTATGTTTGTACTGTAGAAATGCATGTCTGGACATACATGGGTTTCATTTGCCCTGAATCACCTGTATAAGGAACACATTTTTCTCCATGGTGGGGTAAGCATAAGCCTTATGTAATAAGGGCCTCTTTATCCACTCTGGTGTCCTTGTTGGGTGTTAGTACCTGATGTATGGATACAAGGCAAGCTGAAATGAACAGGCTGAGAACACATGCATTATGGATTAGTGGGTCCACACACAAAATCATTTAAGCACTGCCACCTTTTAGAAAGCTAAATGTAAATCGAGTTCATTAATTAGATTGACATTTAATACAATATGCATGAGCATTGAACTGTGACAAGGTTCTGTTATTAAGCATTATTATCGGTTAGTATACAGAAATGCAAATTGTATTTTCTATAGGATTACATAAACTATAATATTATGTGCAAAGCCTATATGCTAATACACAAGCCAGTTAGCATTTTAAGTAATGCACTAATGCAACGTGCAAAAAAAATGAATTGCGAATGTATGGGTATATTGAGGTATCTGTCCGCCTGTCTATGTCAGACCTACATATTTACATGTGCGTGCAGTGGATATGATTAGGTTTAGTTTTGTATTTACAGCAACTACAGGGGATGGATGTCACAGATATGCTTGTTCTGCTTAATCACTTTATCCATTACAGCATGTGCCTTTGCAGTTTCATGAACCTAGAATATTAAAAATACAATCTCATAATCTCAAATCAGAAGAAACACAAGCTTCACATATTGGAATCCGACAGACATGTTCTGATTACATCAGCCAGAGAAGGCTGCTCAATATCCTAGAAGCATTTATTAATGAAGTAATTGCATTTGTTCTGGCCTGGAGCCCTTTCCCTGAGTGAAGTGAATAATAAGATGGCACTTGTGGTGACTTCAGAACACATGAGGCTGGGTGTAGGTACAGTAATTGACCTATGTGTTCACTTATTAACAGTAATTATTTTTACATCACCCTAGAGAAACCCCTGATGAAGATGCTTAACAATGAATCTTGCCTTCGGTACTGACTGCTGTGGATACAGCGCTCAAAAACATCTGACAGGACCATGCTGTTAAAAAAACAATACAGAAAAAACAGGGGGTGGATTTCTGTCAGTGAAGACAACTTATCTGTAGCCTGTAGCAGAAACGATTCAGGTTTTTGACTTTCTGAAGAGGATTCACAGTCATTACTGAAAATGTTTTGGAAGCAATGGGCAAGGGCAACCTGTTCTGTAATCATCGGGTTTCATGGTATGAATGGCATCATTGTACATGTCAAAGAAGGGCGCAGTGTTCATTTTATTTCTGCTTTATTATTTTTGATTATTTTTATCTAGCCACAGTTGAGTACTGAATTTGGTACTAGCACATAACTTGAGTAACAAAGACACAATAAAGAAAAAAACTGCTGATCAGCCCAGGACAGGACAGTGAATCACTGAGTGATACAATGGTGAATGAATGAGTTTGATTTCTGCTCATAGCTAACTATCTACGTGATATATATATAAAAAAAAAAAACCCTAGGTGTTACATTTGATACAGAACTTTCTTTCGAAGCACATATTAAAAATGTCACAAAAATGTCCTTTTTTCATTTAAGAAATATTGCAAGACTGACTCATTATTTCCAGGCAGGATACAGAAAGAATGCATGCCTTTATATCCTCTAGGATTGACTATTGCAATGGTCTTTTCATTGGGACTAACCACAACATTTATTCTCGCCTTCAACTTGTACAAAATGCTGCAGCTAGAACTTTAACTCGGGTCAAGATGCGAGAGCATATCACCCCGGTGCTGGCATCTTTGCATTGGCTACCAGTTAGTTTTAGAATAGATTTTAAGGTGTTGCTGCTAACTCATAAGGCTTTAAATGGTCTCACACCTTCAGACCTTAAAGATCTTTTGGAATTCTATGTACCCAATCGCTCGCTCCGATCACTGGATGCTGACCTACTGTCTGTACCTATTATTCAGAAAAAAACTTCAGCTGGTAGATCTTTTAGTTATATGGAACAGCTTGCCCATCACAATTAGAGAAGCCCCTTCAGTCAACGTCTTCAAGTCTAGACTAAAAACCCATTTCTATAGCCTGGCATTTTCATCCAGATGATCCGCTTGCCTCATTATTGTTTTTTTAATTTATTATTATTATTATTATTATTATTATTATTATTATTATTATTTATTATTATTATTATTATTATTATATCTAGATTAAAATCATATTTTTATAATGCAGTTTATATATTCTATTTTGTTTTTATTATGTTCTTTTTTAAAATGTTTACTTCTGTTCAGTAATATGCATTGTTTATGCCATTGTAAAGCGCTTTGTGGCGACCTGTTGCTAAAGGCGCTATATAAAAATCAAACTGAATTGAATTGAATATGTGCATTTTCACTGCTCTGTCATTGTGTCCCCTATGGGTTGCCCTGAACTTGTTCCATGGTCCAGCGCTCCATGTCGGCTGGATAAACCACAGCATATGTCATATAATAATAAGCCAAGTAGCCTTATGCAAGTCTTACTGTCTTTATGTGATGGAGATTGCATGTTAAACCGTGAGTATCAACAATTACTGTATCTAAAAACACCCAAAATGTGACCGCCATGTTATTATACCGTCATTTTCATTCCAGATAACTGAATATATAACAAGTGCATCGTTTTTAATAGTGGAATCCTGATTCTTCTCACGCAAGTATCTTGATACAAAGAGGGCAAAATCTGGAATGAAAGGGAATTTTTTTTCATATAAAAAAGCGTGTCTGATATCGAAAATGTATTTATGTTTTTACAAATGATTACAAGCTGTTTATGCATGAAATGATACTGGATCCAAAAAAAAAAAAGTGATCGATAAAATCAATTGGTCAGCGAATCAATCCTTCCTTACCAGTGGCAGGTGTGAGGTTGTGATGGGATTCAGATGCCCGGGCGTGGTTGTGGGTTTGTTGTTATTCTGCATTCCTCCTCTTCAGAAATGCAGCACGGCGCGCGCACGCTGAACACAGCTTGCTGGGTTGTTATTGCGTTATTCTGATTCCCGGGTTAATTAGCACTCTCGGCGTGTGGCTCAGATACTGGGACACAATACAGCAAGTGCTGGTGGTGCTGCACCTTCTTTCATTAGATAAAGGCAGAGCATTTCTCAGAGGAAGACGCATTCACTTGCAGGTAAGCGATGAGGGATGCCATCTGCATTACGGCACACAGTTGCCTTGTTTGCATATAGAAACAATAGCATTGTTACAACAGCAATGTTGTGATTTTACAAGTGGTGCACATTTAAACAAAGTAGCTGAACAATCTGTTCCTCAAAAGACAATTTGGAATTTCGCGCGAGCTGTTGATTTTCGCCGTCGTAGCAGTTTTTATTATTATTATTATTATTTATTATTATTATTATTATTATTATTATTGATTATTATTATTGGTTGTTGTTGTTGTTGTTGTTTTAGATTGCATTTGGCGTTTAGTTTGGTTTATCCGGCCTTAGACTGAATACAGTTCAGGTGTAGTATCTAGTAGAACGCGATAACGCGTTTCTTTAACAGTCAGTTGTCAGTTAGCAGGTGTTTTGTCGATGCACGAATACATACACTTTGAATTTCTTGTTGTTTTGGATAGTAGTTATTTGGAGTTATTTGTATGCTTTAATTTTGATCATGGACAAGTTTATTTTTTATTTTTTGCTTTTGTTTAAAATGCCCTTTCATGACAAGGCGATGCTTATGCTTGTGCTGGTGCTGTCTGTACGAGAGTAGTTTACTATATATAGTGTAAAATGCAGTACAATGCTAACGTAAAAACTACCGGCTTGGAGTTTAAGCGATGTTCAATCACAGATTGGTTTATAAATGTTAATGTATTTTGCCGGTTGCAGTTGATGGATTGTATTTGTTGCCCACAGAATACTGGATGTAAAGCTAAAGGCTTCCAGTGCTGATGGTATTCACTAGACTCGAGCACAGCTAAACTAATCCAAATTGCTGACTGATTTATTTCTCATAACGAGCTCTCGAGGGAACAGACTACTTTCATTTAGAATTCTGTACATTTTGGAATTTTTGCATAGCGTTATCTGGCAAGGTATACAAAGTTTAAATCTAGCAAGGCTCAGAGAATGGGCAAACCTAGCATGGTCAAAATGGTAATTTATTACACAGAGAAATGTGTAATATGGTTCCCGTTTGTCACTCTGTATGCCTGCCCGTTAACGTTTTATTTTGTACTAAAAACACATTGCTGTATATTTGATTGATTGCATATTTCTATTTCTTTGCTACACGGTATACATTTTTTTTTTCGACTGGACAACACATTTGATGATATATTTAGTGACGGTAGTAGCTCCTACGGTGTTGAAATTACATCTTTGTTTAAGATTGAATGCATTTGAATTGCAATATAAAGAATGTTCAGTAGTTTCCTGTAAACAATTATGCTTTGATTTTGTTACAATTCAGAAGCCTCACTCAAGGTGAATCCTGATATATGCACAGTATATTGTTATAGAGCAACATAACTATCATGTAGTAAATTTCTAATTACAATATATTCCCCAAAGTTAATTTAAAAATGACAGGCTACAGTATAACGTTTATTGATCAACAGAGAGCTGGAAAAAGTGCCAGTAGATGCATGTCGGGGGTTTTGTTGATTGAACTGTAGTGTCCAACCTGCCATTTGCACTGGCATTTAATGTCCACCCCAAAGTCTGCAGTACTATACATGGCATGCTGTTAGAGTACTACAGTAGTACTCAGGTGTGGCTCTTTAATCTTTATTTATTTAATTAAACAGTCCAGCACCATGAGGATCTGTTTTGAACAAGGTCCTGGGCTGAAACTAGTAGCGAGGAGTAATGAAAAATGACTAAAACAGAAGAATAAAAACATAACTGACTTCTATGTGTGCCTCCCAAATTTTTTGCTATACTGGAGTTCAGTGCCAATACTGGTGTGCTCCAGAACATTGGTTTTGCTATTGATGACCTTCTTCCCCTCTATACAGTATAACATTGCACTGTATGTTGACAGTACCAGTTTCAATATTCAGACAGGCTTTTGCAGTGGAAAATCTTCATTAGGAAGCATTTATATTCTAACAGTTCCTGCTGATAATTGATAATTATGACTAAACGCTGCGGTTGATGTTTAGCTTGAATATGGCTCTGATGCCGCCCACACTATTTCTGTGGATGGATAGATAAAAATGCAAAACCTTATAGTCTTAATCCTTCTAACCCGGGGAACATTATTTAGAGCCCTTGCTTTATGAAGCAATATGACAACTTTGGTATTTATTTATTGTAACATATCCGTTTTGATACGGACTAGACAGTGAATAGACCTAAGCAATTTCCTTGTTCTAGTTCTATACTATAAGTCACAATTTCCACAGACTTCATATGTTTTAATTAGGGCTGTCACTCAATTATAGAATTTGATCGGTTAATTTATGGGCATTAGTTGATTAATCGGTAGATTAATCTATGCACGTTTTTAATAAAGGTAATGATCTTAAAGCAGCTGTCCTGTTAATTGGAGCAGTCCTAGTTTTAATTTAAGGACTTTTAGTGGTGTGTTTTGGGGGGGGGGGGTGTCATTAAATTGTCATAAAACAGGGAAATAGAGTAGTTTTACAGGAGAACACTGATTAGAATCCACAGACACATGCCTGTAGAACACTTGAAGGACAACATGAACTGAATTAAAGATTGAAAGACTGCTAGACTATACAATGCAATACAATGCTGTTTTACAGTTCTGGTTCAAATATAGGATTTGTGGAAAATACAGTTATGTTTTTTTACACAGTACTGCTTTTTTGATTTTTTTTCTAGACCTGATTTTTCTAAGCATTGGCCAAATAGATGTATAGAAAAAAAAAAACCTGTCTTCATCTTCAGGGATAAAAAAAAAAAAAAAAAAAAAAAAAACCCTGTGGCTTGACTAGCTGAGCTTGTGAATTGCTACACTTATTTTCCATGCCACTCGAAGGCTGTTGTTCATATTCGCCAACAGAGCTTAGACCAGGCACGGGAGGCCAGGCTTCTTGACAGGGAGCGGCCTTAGAACTGAGCTGTGAGCTTATCTACCAGGGCCCAACAACATGCATGGACTGATAGAAAATCTAAAGTGAATGCGCCCATATGGCAAATCTTTTTATTAAGGGCATTTAAAGATATTGGGGTCTATTTTAATGATGTTAAAAACTACAGCTTTTAATACCACTGCCTCCCCAAAATATTCACCTGATACGTGTACAAACCTGTGTTGCAAATAGCTGGAATCTGTTATATTCTCTGTGATATGGGCTCTCTTTAGTGTGGTTTAAATTCACAGCAAAGGCAGGCATCTTTGTCCATACGTGACAATGTGGGCTTGCAAGACAACAATGGCGTTCCTGTGCCAAGGACCTACACATCCAGCCTATAGTGACTTTTAAAGGGGTGCTCATCAAGAGTTTCATATTTTCAACTGTCTTCCTGTAAATGGTATTCACACATGGCAGCCCAAACCTCGGTAGTATTCTGTATAGTTTCTGTTATGTTCTGCAACGCTGAAAAAAAAAAAAAAAAAAAAAAAAAAAAAAAAAAAATTGTTTGTTTAGGACGTTCTGTCATGTGCCTGCAAAATGTCTGAAAAAATTGTATACAGATTGTTCTCTGGTCAAAGACATCCCAAAGAGGGAAAGTGATCAGTAACAAAATACATTTACTGCGTGAAAAAAGTTTAAAAAAACAAAACAAAACAAAAAAAAAAAAGTTTAATTTTTTAAAGGGACCTGAACATCTATTGTGCAATGGAAAAAAAAAACAGAGTATATAAATACAGTGATAAACCTGTAAGCTGGTCACCAGCTTGTACTAGCTCTTGCTGCAAGGGGGGCTATTCATACTCACGGTTTAATGATTGTCTGCTGGAAGCAGTCTTTACTTTACGCTCCTTTCAAGTCAGAGTGTGTTAAAGAGAATCGTAGAATAGTCTCTGGATGCATTTTCATGAAAGCTGTCCTGGCAAAGCTTTGTCCTCTTGGGACAGTTTATTTTGAGATCTCTTCTCAGCTATTCCATTTGGTCATGCTGCTTAAATATGGGGGACCATTATGGTAAACAAACTGTTTCTTGTACTAAAGACAAAGTGTGAACTATTTTGTCAAGGAGAAACAATAAATTAAAGAGTTCTGGTTTTAGCAATAAAGAATGATATATAAATAAAAAAACAACCCTGCAACAAATAAATAAACAAGACTCTTGCTTATTTTGTGTCACAAAATCTCACCAAAAAGTAGTTTGAAAGTAGAAGATCATATAGTCTCAAACACATCTGCAAAATTTTGCAGAAATACAGAAGACTGTTTTTGTAATGTACTGTTAAAATATGATCATATAATACCATTACAACTGTTACATTATTGGTACTGCTGTTATGATATTGTAACAGTCTGTTAAAATTATTCCTTCTTTAAATGCCTCCTTAGAGTGTTATGCATTTGGTTATCACGAGAGGTTATTAAAAGCACTTTTTATTGGAATGACATTTTTAGTGTATGAAGTACTGTATTAAATACTATCCTAATGAAATACAGAAGTGTAATCCCTCAACTAGAACAGAATGGATTGTGCAAAATAGTCCTAATAGCAGGAGATCTTCAGCCTATAAATGGAGAGGGACTGACAGAATGGTCTTATTAAATTGTAATTATATAGCTGGTTGAAGTAATTCATTGTGTACAGTTGGGACATTATTATTTGCCTATCTGAACTTCAAAACTATATTTTTATCATACACCGTTACAAGGATTTGTAACTGCACTGTGGGGGTTCTGTCATCCTCCAACAGCAGGTATTGATCAACATGGAGATTAGTAAATGTCTTCCCCCGTCTGTTTTAACTGTCATGTGTTGACCTGTGTTTAGAGCACCATCGTGTTGACCCTAGGTGAATTCGTTTGCAAGTGGCAGGTGCATTGCAATGCCTAGTAGGGAAACCGCGAGCAGGAGCTGTCAAGAGGGAGCTTTTAAAAAAAGGCGTGGAAGCTAATGAGATAGACAGTATGACTGGGGAAAGAAAAACAAGCTCTTGGCCTTATGTTTTGTCTGAACCAGTTGTTTGTGTAATTGCTCAGCTTTTGAACTGCACAGTAAGTGCTGCAGATATTTTTCATTCTGCCATGTGTGAACGATGTACTGCGATGATGTTTTTTGTTTTTGTTTAAAAATGAAAGTAGCAATTAGTACACAAAGGTATTGCTTAATGTACTGAATCATTACACCGTTCTGCTGTACCACAGAATAATATAATAGATGTCACAAGATGCTGTAATTCTTTACAACACTTGACATTTCATCTATATGTGAGTGCTGTGGTAGATTTTAGGAATGTATTTTGTCTCAAAACTATTTGCACTTCTGTCTTTTATCCTTGTTATTACAACTACCACCTCCTTACAGGAAGCAGCAGATGTTTAAACATTTAAATTAATGTTTTTTGATCAAGCAAAATGTAACCCCAAGCAGAAGGAACAATAACGAAGTTGAATATTTTATTGCAACTTAACTGTGGGAGCTGTGAGTCTGTCACGTGTCTTCATAATGACAGGAAAATGACATTTGAGATTGGAAGCAGCAGCATGCTGTTTCAGTGTTTGCAAATCTGTGAGAAGCTGATCGGTTGAAAAACTTTTGATGCCAGGCCAGATTTATTATCATGATTTTTTCTCTGCATAATTAACGTGGGTTGAGGAACCAAAAGAAACTCAATATCAGTCCAGTGTACTTCTGTTAGTTGTTACTCGAGGCAAGTTACAATAAAATGTGTAGGTTTGCAGCGCACAACGTGGTGCAGGAAATATCCTGCCTCTGAAAGAGAGCAGACTTGGGGGCTTTTGCTGTTATTTTGTTGCCATTCTATTTTTGTAGCTGCAAGTAAGCTCGGTTTTGGCTTGTGAAACTGGGAATTTGTTTTTGCTTTGATTGAACGTAACACCGTGAGCGTGGCTTGAGTGGCCATTGTAGTCTTGCACCCTGGGGAGCTGGGAGGCGTGATAACTAGCTTCCTGTTGATTTCCCACATGTCTACGAATGAAGAGTTATAGGAGAAAGCAGATCTATTTATTTGCCTTCACCGATCAAATCCGCCATGTTGTTCAGACATTTTAAAGAGCTACAGTAGCTTATGTGCTACACATCTGCATGTGTACTCCCTTTCTTATTGTTAAACTGTGCTAATCAAAACTATTTCTTTCAGCATCAGAGCCTCAAGGTCTTTGGGTGAAACACCTTAATGTTTTTCATGTTCAAGAACAAGCTCTTTTGATGTAACATTTGTAGACTGCCGCAGTGCACTGTTTAACTTCAGGCATACTTTCAGTTCTTGCACAGCATTTTATAAGTCTTTAAACTACATCTATCTGGAATTATCAACACCTTTCTTCCTATTACCTACTAAACAACAATAAGAATGACCCTTTTACTCAAACCTGAAGGCACTCTTCAATACTGCAGGGTACTGGCTTTCATAAGGATTTTATAGGACAGGCAGGTGATTTATATCTGCTAGTTACTGTGCCTTTTTTTAATACTATGGCTTGAGCCCTTTATGTAGAATCCTGAAGACATATTGAATTTACATGAGCAAGGAAATTATCTCTTATTATGTGCTACACATTTTTAAAAGTGTATACTGTCTGTATCTAGACTAAAGAATGAAAGATCTTCCTTCTGGCCTGCTATTTGTATCTTGTTTAAGGGCTGTAAGTGACCAGTTTCTACAGTAAAGGTGATTTTCATGACTGGGGTGTAGTTCATTCACTGTCATGGTAAAGGTTCTTTTTACATGGATAATATCACCTTGCGAGCTCCTGTCAGATGCACACTATTAGATTATCTTGCTGTGCTACAATATGCCCTCTTTTAAAGAGATGCCCCCGCCTCATCCCTCGAAAAGAAAATTCTGTTGCCTATGTTTTATTCAGCTACTGCAAGGAAGTGATAGGAGCATGTTGTTTCAAATCCGTGCGCATTAGCATTTAAATGCAGCAGATCTATTTCTTTGAGTTGCCTCCATTGTTTCCTGCTGAATGAGTCAGAAACTGCCATTTTTCGAGATCCTTTTGCAAAGGAAACTGTATCCAGGGGAGACCAGCATTAAAAAAAAAAAAAAAAAAGACAGCATTAAAAAAAAAAAAAAAAAGCGTGAAAAGAATGAAATTTGAATCTCTATGGGCTGATTTTACCTTCTAAATAAACAGTATGGCTGTACTATATTATATACTTTATACAACACAGAGCATGTCTACTGCATGTAGGTTATAGTGTACACAGTATAGAATTTGCCCACCAGATTAGAATAATTTTGATGAAGCAGTTTGTCTTTTAAAATGCCCTGGGGGACAACAGGCAGTGCATAGTTTCATTAATCACAGATATATAAAACCACATACAGTACTGTAGTCATTACAGCCAGTTATAAAATATTCAAATACTGTATTCAAAGAAGTTTGTAAGCACATCTTAAGCACAAGCAGCTTCTTGCAAATACTTCATTGCAATATTAACTAATAAAGGAGAGAGAGAGAGAGAGAGAGAGAGAGAGAGAGAGAGAGAGAGAGAGAGAGAGAGAGAGAGAGAGAGAGAGAGAGAGAGAACCACTATACATTATTATTCTAGGGTCCCTGGATATTTTTGGCAGGTCGTCCTCCGTAGAATTTAAGTAATCTGTAAACAGTACTAGTGCTGGATGCGGCTGTGGAGAGAGTGGGGTGCAGATGAGATTGGAACCTGATCACAGTGGAGAGAGAAACACGGTGGTGGATTAGATTCAAACTGGATAATGGGTGGAGGTGAGGTCGGATGAAGTGTCCATCAGTGTAGACAAACAATATACAGGATAGGCAGGGATGAAAATAAGACTCCTATTGCATAGGAGTTTCCCCCATTACCGGTTTTAAAATGAGCCTGATTAACCACATTGTATAGGTAACAATCGCAGGTGTGTCTCTTATTAAACTCATACAGAAGTAAAACAGGGAATGGATCAAACAGCTATGCAATGGGAGTCCTATTTCCATCCCTGGGAAAGCCACCTTTGTATTGAACCATAAGGCAACTCTGTGCAGCTGGCTCTTTTGATTTTATGTTATTTTATTTTATACTGTGGTGTTTACAATAGTTTACATTTGTAAATGTTTTTGAAGGTTTTCCCTCTTTTTTTTTTTTTTTTTTTTTTAAATTGATCTTTTTATAACAGGTTGTGATGTGCTGGATGAGATTTGACAACCTCATGAGTGCTTCAATACTGGTATTGGACTTGTGATGACAGCTGTAAATCCAGACGGTGCCAACAGCTTCTGACTTGCGCGTGACTTCTGTGGAATCTTGTAATCAATTTGACAGCATCTGTCTGTTTAGGAGGGGTGGGTGAATTTGTTTGAGCATAGTTAGCACAGAATATGAATGCAAAATCCACTAGGACGGCAGCTGTATGGCTAACCTCATAAGTAAATATGTTCATGTTGGGTACCTACTATAGGTTAACATAACAACACATCTCTACATTTATTTTAAGCAGGAAAAAAGATTAATAATATTGCTACTCTCCCAGTGTGTTCCAATGCTAAACTTCTAACCAAGCGCTTTTATATTTGTACATGTCAGCAAGGCTCCACCTTGGAGCGTGAGGCTGAAGTTAATGAGCATCACTGGGTCTGTGCAGCAGTTGATATTGGTTGGATTCAATGTGTGGATCTTTTGAGTATTGTTGGTATATTGTTACAGTAGGTACTGTGAATCTCTTTGTTGCATGCCTATCCTGAGATTGTGATCAGCATGGGCTTTACTGTGTATCTCCACAATGGGAAAACAACAAAAGCTAAATAATTAGCCACATGTTACCTGCTTTCACACCATATTTTAAATGATTTTGGCTGCTTGTTGAATAAACAAAACACTTCTAACAAGGGCTTCAGACAAAACGGCAGTTGGGTAGTTAGATAAATACAGTGGTGGATTTGAGAGGATATGAAAAACAAGTGTTGTGCATTTCAGTGTACCTCTTAATACACATACTGTACACTACGTCTTTTGTTACTGTAGGATAATATAATTGTCGTTTTTAATTTTATTTATTTACTTGAAAGTGGTTATTGATGTTCAGCAGCTGTTATTCAGGACTGTAAGCTACTATAGTGAGATTAATGGTTACTCATAGTTTGCCTCTGTCTATGAATGAAATCCAATTTACTTGATCTCTTTTTAAAAATCTCACATACTGAGGCTTTTTAAAAGCGATCCCATCAATATGGGATCATCTGTTCAGCCCCCCCCCCACCATCCAAAGCACACAGTTTCTGCTTTATACCATAGCTAAGAAGAGTGCTATGGAATTCAATGAAACTTTATACACTAAACAAAAATGACACGGAAAGCAGTAACAATTCGAAGAGTGCTTGTTTTGGGATTTCAGCAAAGCAAGTGAATGCAGCACAGATTTTCAATGGATCCTTTTTCAGTAATAAGTTGTATGGTTTCAAGTCTTTTTTTTTGGGGGGGGGGGGGGTTATGCTGTACAGTAAGTAGGGCACAGCCACGGAAAGCCTTCTGTGAAGTGCAGAAATGAAATGTTTAAGTATTTTTGGATGGTTTTGTAGCTGACACCACAGTCTGTTTAATTGGTGTTGAACATATTCAGTTTTTTTTCATTTTTGCATAAGTGTCATTCCATGCCACTCAGCCAGTGCCGTTGCCAGTCCATCTCAGATTTTTCTTAAGAATTCACCTGGGGCTTTTCAGACATTTTAAATTCCCCCTTCGACCTTTGACCATGTAAAGTGAATTGGCCAGTTTGGATAGAACTATGTGGTACTTTAACTTCACCAAAGTGCCCACAAGCAATGCTCGATTGCATGACAAATGCAACTTCAAAAATCCCAAATCCCCGGATACCGACATATTTTGCTTGATGCTTGTAGATCTTATTAACATCTATCCAAACATATCTTTGGGTGATTTTGTTGGAGTCCTCCCTCTGCAAGTTATTACGGCCTAAACTGGGTACAAATAGCAAAATTTCAAATTTCAAAGGGGTTTAATGACCAGTGTTGGGATTTGAAACCAAAAGCTTTTCACAGAATTTAGAAGACTGGTTCCTAAGGTTCTTACAGCAATACCTACATTTTAGGACCCACATCCCCTACAGGGTAAAGGGTTAGGCTAAAGTTGGACTAAAACTTGTCAGTTACCCCTTATCTGGCAATTTGCCAGAAGTGAGTAGGGAGCTCCTAGTATTTTTTTCTGAAATATGAGTAGAAAGAGGTGCTACATGATTGTAGCATCTAAATTGCACCCAGGGTGATTTTTTTACTGGTCAAGGTCCCTTTCTCACTTTAGGTTGACCTTTGCAAGGTCACAGGTCGAAGGGGAAATTAAAAAAATAATAATAATAATAATAATAATAATAATAATGGTTATCATTTCTGAACTCGGCATATCAGAAAACCCCCAGGTGAATTTTTCTAGGAAAATCGGACGGACAATGAAATGTCCCTTTTCTGGTTGAGCTGGCGTGTAATGACCCATAAGCTGTGATGGTATCGACAAATAAGTTTCTCACTGTTGTTGTATGTTGCATTATGGCCCTATGAAGATTGATATTTCCCAATGACAAAATACAGTACCTTTTGAAAAGTGTTGTGCTGATGGAGATTTGAGATTCAAAACTGTTCTGTGTGGTATGATTTAAACCCATGGCAAGAAAAACCATGCAGGTCTGTTGCACTGTATGTTACACAAAGATTAGATTTCCTAAAAACCTATACAGTAACAGCCTACTGGCTTACTGCAGTTTCTTTACATGCTTAAAACCACAATTAAAATTGTATTAACATGTCTTGAAACAAAGGGTATCACACGTAGAGCTGAAATTCATATGCTTTTGTTGGGGACCAAAAACCTTTACTGGCTACAGTTAAGGAAATTCTAAATGCGTTGTAAGTTCTGTAGTTCTTTGAAGAAGGCTACTTGGGATTCAGGCAGCTGCGAGGTGTGAAAGGTCACTAAGTTAAGTCAGGAGTCCTTTTTAATGCAAAGACATCCTGGGACTTACTGCACCGGGTATTATTTTATAGTATTTATATCAAAGCAATAACCAAATGGAAGACATGAGGCAGTAAGCCTAGGTTGGAACCTGCAAGGAAATGAACTCTGAGAATCGCTAATTAACTTGCAAACACAATATAGTAAAACCCTTAGGACCTAAAAGCAATACATTATTTTTTGCTCCGCGGATTGCATATTCTCGCATATAAAGAAGCTTTTGCTTTTGAAAGATATTTAACACTGCTGTATTTCCTAAGAATCCAGAATCAGTTGTTTAATTAAACATACTTTGTGATGATCTTGTTTCAAGCTTGTGTGCACTGGGATCATGAATAGAACATTACAGTGCATTCAGTCAAAGCAATGCTTTGGAACACGGGAAGACATTTGGTTTGATCCTTTTAAATACATTCTAAGAACAGAAATACAGTAACCCACTGAGCAGAAAAAAAATGTAGTTGACCCAACCCACCCTTGGGAATGGGAGCTAATGTACTGATGAACATGGTGAAAGAGAAGCATACGAGTTAGCTTAATACCAAATTAGTATCTTTGAACTGAAGTACTGTAACTACATTCCTCTAATACAGTAGAATTGGCAAGTCCTGCTGTTTTGACTGCCATGCCTGTTCACTACATCTCTGATATTCTGTTGAGAGATAAACAGTATGAAACGCTCGTACTGTACATCTACACATTGCTTCTCTAACAAAGGGGTCAGCAGGGAGTCTTACAGTAATGTATAGCAATAAGTAGACTTGCCATGCACCATTAGAGTTAGAATCAATCTGCAGAAGACATTCCCAGTTTCATTTAACTGATAATGGCTTTAAAATTAATGAAACCACTTAAAATATATATATATACTGCAACATAAAATAAAATAAAAACAAGCGAATTGTGATAGTTAAATGGAGAAAACTCTCCAATCTAATCCATGGTAATTCAATCCATGTAGTTATCAAAAATTGAATTCCATTTGACATTCTTGCAGTGCAGAATGTGCAGTACAGCTGTGTATGATTTAACAAGGTGTGCATCGTGACTGATGAGAAGATTTTATTGTGTACTTTGATCTTGCCCATATGTAAAGAGAAATGGGACTGTTGATTAAATTGAATGTAATCTACTGTTAGTGGTTTAACCAGGGGCTTCACCAGCTGTTGCTCAGATTCTCGTTAAGGTCTAATTGTTTTTGGTGCTTGACCATGGACATATACCCCAGGGCTCGTTCCCCAGCCTGCTGCATAGCTGTAATACTGTTTTGAGAGGATATTGGCTTATCTTGGTGCTAGATTTCCCATCTGTAGCAAAGACGTCAATGTCATTTCTTGAAAAAACTCGGAGAGGCAGAGTGGTTTTCAAGTTTATTGCAGATAGGATTCATGCCAACAGGCATGAGCAGAATATTAACAGGCTGTGAACTTTGTGTTGTAGGATGCCTCCACTGTTGTCCTGACATTCACCAGCAGGGGGAGGGAAGAGGAAATAGCTGTTGCAGAGCGTTAAATTGTTCCTTTGCAGCATTTTGATTGATTGATCAAGTTAAGAACAGAACAGCTATCGTGGGAATGTTTTAAAGCGATCATGATGGGGATACGATACATGTAAACTTACCTTAATGACTACCACGTATAGGAGGATCATCTTGGCACTTTTAGATGAACTCTTGAATAGAGCATAGTTTGAATACTGTATACTACTGTGTAGCCCAAATGACACTGGGATTTGCCACATAAATGAGTGGGGTCCTGTACATCTACACTTATCGACTGTACACTTAGTTTTTCGTATCTGTCCGCTTATTCATTTGTAATGGGACATTACAAATGAATAGCACAAGGATAAGGATGTGCTTTACAGTAATGTAAAGAGATTACTGTCAGCCTGTCCTTTACGTGTGTAGTGTGTCAAACTGTATGAGACATAACTATACATTTATTGTTGCTGGAGGCCAGGCGGTTTAGTAGTGAGGGTTACATCTCTGGTGGTATGCTTTTATCAAACTGATGTAATGTACAATTGAGCTTGTAACGTGCAAGTGATTTTGAAGGAGGAAGGAAAGGCGAATGTGTTCAGACATATCATTTGTGAAAAGTTGGGCATCTCAAATTGATTTAGACTGCGTAATAAATCAGTTTTTTTCACAAGCCTCAGTTTTGTTCAGAGCACTCATGAGGTATAATAACAGTGTTTAGCTCACCCCTGTTTACTGATGGCTTTTGATGCTGTCAGTTAGAAAACCCTAATAATACCTTCTACTGCACACTAGCCGTTCTACTCCTGTTTGCTGCAGCCAGGCAATCTGAGCTCCTGACAGCTGTGGGCTGCCACATTTACAAAAGCTTCCTATAAAATGTTCTTTTGGTACCTGAATCTGGGGGTGGGGGTTGCTGATAAGTACAATTAGTATTGGTATTTATTGCTGTGTATTTCAAGTTGTTTAATGATAAAAGATGGTGTGCAGGACAGACGTTACGAGGAAAAAGTTAATTCACACCGAGCAGATCATTAGCTCTGTGTTTTCCTGGCAAGTAAATGATAATGCTCTTCTGATGTGAAATGACTCAGTTTGCTCTGCTCAGCAGGACTCTTTGAGCTCCCAGTGCCCAGTACTAAGAATCAGGTGGGCAGGCAAGCCAATCTGTTAGCCCTCCTTCTGTACAGGAGCCCTGCTTGTTTTTCACCTTGCTTTTAATTATTTTCAGAGCTTGCATTAACATGTCTCTTGCTGCTGGTTGTTTTAATGTAAAATGTATATTGTACACTAGTCAGACTTGCATTAAAGACTGCCAGGTATAGGAGGTTCACCTTTGCACTTCTAGAGGGAGTAGAGCATAGTTTTGAATACTGTACACTACTGTGTAGCCCAATTGACTGGGATTCGCCACAAAAATGAGTGGGATATTGTATACTTATCTATACCACACCAGCACACAAATGCTGATTGAAAACGTTCGCCCACAGCTAGCTACAGTAGCTGGCAATCCAGGAGCTCTGCTCTATTAGCTCATTTTGTGATTACCAGGTGCTGTATCGTACAGATTCTTCCTTAGAATTGGACCACTCTGTGGGAGGGGTGATTAAACAGTACTGAACTGGCTGAGATTTTCTGACTCGTGGCAGTGTTAAAAATGACTTCAATCAAGATGTTGTGCTGTACTAACTGAGGCATTGCATTTTGACAAACTGTCTAATGGACAATGTTGTAATTTGACCTAAAACTGTCCAAAGAAATAAATCCTTTTTTGCACAGCTTATCGGTTTAGCTGGAAAAGTATGTCCTTTATGAAACGTTGAAGCTGTTTTTACCCAAATGCCTAATCGTCACTGCAGTGGACATCGTCATTAGGCTTAACTGCCAGCAAACATCTGCAGTTGCAAAGCGCACAATAGAGTTCTCTGGAGAGTGCAGAGCTGGGGGGTGGCATCTCTAATAGAAATTAGAAATCAAAGTCACCTTGATACCCTGCGTTCCATATCAGCAAGCCCTGCTCTAATTGGAAACCAAATGCAGCATTTACAGCTGTCAAGAGCATCACAGGACCAAGTGGCTGCTGGTAAAAGTGAACAATGTGTTTGTGTAAAACAGATAGGTTTGTCACAACAAGAACGATTTATTGCAATCCCTGAAATGCTAGAAGAAAAAAGTCTTGGTGGGGATCTTGGTAAGTATTTCAGGAACCTACTCGCAGCCTTTTTTTCAATGAAGGGGGGAAAATAACACATTAAAATAATGTATTTGCATACTGCATACCTACTGTACAGAATAGGAGATCTCTGTGAAATACTGAAAGCCACAAACTACAGCAGTGGGTAAGGGTTGTGTTTTGTAGGTATTGTATGTTATAAGAAAGTGATGAAGCATACAGCAGAGTGCTTTTCTTTTGTAGATCAATAACAAGGCTGTGCAAGATGAATAGAGATGGAAGTGAATTTCAATTCATTTTTTTTTTTGCGTCACTGGGCTACACTGGTGGGCATTCGTTGTTATGAAGATTGACTGCTGTAAGTATTAAAAAGGATGGTTCTAATTGGGTAACATGTAAAATGTGATGCATAAAAAAACTTTATGTACTGTAGGAGTGGTATATTGGTAGAATCCATGTACTGTGCAGGCCTATATGTCTATAAGATCCCAATAAAGACGGTTCAGCAGGGAATATCTGATCCGCCTCTTGTTGCTGGCTGCATGTTTACCTACAGTAGGCAGATTAGAGAACCACACACAGCAGTGTTGCTGTGATTGCTATGAATGGAAAAGTCAAAGGCTTTCTGTTTTGCCCGGTGAATTTTTGTTGCACATAACTCTGTTACCAATCTGTTTGAATAAGGGGCACAGAACGACAGCAAGGATGTGGCAGTGCACAGCCGGTGCATCGTAATGTAGGATGATATGGAGGGGAAACGTCACAACGGGAAGCCACTTTGAAGAGATTATATGCAACTAAAACACTTTGAACCTTTGGAAAAGGCAGCCATTTGGAGCGATACTCCTGTCACTCAATATCCCATCCGTAGAATAAAGATTTTTCTGAAAAGCTAAGGATTTGGTGGCAGAGGAAGATACTGTACTACCAATTAGAAAAGGCTGTCACTGGGCTGTCGACTTTGAAAGCAACTTCTGTGAGTCCGAGATTATAGAAGACTAACACTTCTGTACAAACTGTAGAAACTATTAAGAGTCATTGAAGAGTACAATGTCTCTGCCCTTGGGAAATGTGTTGCATGTAGCTCAGTGCAAAGTGAAGAATCTGAGGCTGTTAAAGATGTTTTTAGAAGTGCTTGCAAATAGTAATACAACAATACTAGCCCTATGCATTTTCAGTTCAGTTATAATGTTGTTTTCCCCAGTACATGTCTTGCTTATTTCAGCCAGGGAGTGTGTACAAAATTAGAAATACATAGTTGTGTTATTTTAGATAAACTGTCCATTCTGATAATTGTGTGTTAACAGCTGCTCATGTGCAATGTACTGTAAGACAGCTTGAGATTGGAACTCTTTTCACATGTAAGATTTCACAGAAAAGAACGTTCTTTCTGTCATTGTCAAAATGTCTATTTTGGTTAAAATCAAGTGCAGCTGTTTCTGAAGCCCTAACACCTAAGCTGTGCTGTCTTCAGGGTAACATCTGGGGATGTGAGAGAGACACAAAATGCGAGGGAGTCACGCTTTCACTAGTTGCAGTGACATTTCCGTCAGTCTAGGGAGAACTTAGAGACACAACGCACTGCTGTGATTTATTATTTCTGAAAT
Organism: Polyodon spathula; assembly: GCF_017654505.1. Lineage (NCBI taxonomy): Eukaryota > Metazoa > Chordata > Actinopteri > Acipenseriformes > Polyodontidae > Polyodon > Polyodon spathula. Next base: position 11,266,692 of record NC_054557.1, read on the forward strand.
AAGCCTAAATCCTCAAAGTAAAACTGTGCCACAGTCAATATAATTAGTTAGCTGAGCTATCTTGGGAGAATGCTTCATTCTTATTGAAATTTTCCAAAGTGTCAAAGAATTTTCCCTAATGTAGTGAAGGAAAAATAAAATATTGTGGTGGATGATCATAATTGTTTCATTATTAAGAGCAAAGCCCCATTTCCATACCAGTATTTTAGTGGGACTCTATTCACTGATTTCTGAAACATTTGCATTACTGAGTCAGGTATCAGCTGGAGCCTGATGTTCTGTGTTTGTAAGAATATCAAGAGATTCATATGAATGAGTGTAGCGGGTGCGCAGGGTCGCTGGCTTGTGCCCAGCCTCCGCCCTGTTACACCATGTTGGATGTGAAACACTGATGTTGAAACAAAGTTTGCAGGGCTCGCTGAAGAAGGTTCAAACTTGTAAACACCTACACCATTGCAGAGCTGCAGTGAGACCTGGGATATCTGCTAGTTCATGTATTGTATCCTCCGCTTCTTGCAAGTTATATGAGTACTTTGAAGTGGAAACCAGTTCTTGTAACAGGAGAGGAAATTACATTGAACAATTGCTGTTTGTTTAATGCCACCAGAAATCTGTGACGCAGCCAGTCTGCATTGTCATTAGCCCAGGGACTGGAGCTTTTAATTTATTGAAGCATATAATCTCCGTAAAAATAGTTTTCAGGCAGCTGCGTGATACTCATAGAAAATTATAGTAAGTAGTATAGTATTATTGCAATGAAAAAATATGCCAAAATGGGGGATTTGTTACTGGTGTTGAACTCCTTTTTAGAAGCATCTCCGCTTAAACTCATAGAATGCGTTAAATGTTTATGATTGGTTGGGATAGTTGGGCTTTCAAATTAACAGAAGGGGATTCCATGTTCCACTTTTCAGTCATTTGAAACATGCTGCTTATTGTTCTCTTGGATTGTGTTTCCTCAGTGGTGGGGGGGGGGGGGGGGGGGGGGGGGGGGCTGATTCTATGCTTGGATCTAAAGACTGTCACACTTCCTGTTCTGTGTGTCACAAGCAGCTCATCCATCTGCCTCACAAGCTGACTATTTCAGAAAAATCAAAGGTCTGCATTTGCTTTGACAATTTGTTTTGGATCACACTGTCACTTGCTGTAGTGCTGGCAAGGCTTGACAACTCACTTGTTTGAATTGTGAAAAAAAGAAAAAAAAAAAAAAATAGCTTATTTTGATTGACAGTAAGGCTGTAATTGCCTTCCAGCCCACTAGTGTTAGCTGGTGGGAAACTAGGTTCCAGCTTTCAGTTATTTGTGGTTTCATTTTGACAATTGTCTTTCATTGTCACATATATTGCAGGCAAGGTGAAAAATATTCAAAACTGCTAATCCTCAACGGTATGTTTTTAGAAGATTGAGGGGTGATAATAACCATGCATGGGTACTGAGAAGCAATATACAGGGAACGTGTCTGAGTTTTATGAGTTTTATTTTATTGTAAATATTTTATACTATATCGATACGTTTGGCAAGGCAACCTTTTTGTTTTAAGAGTGCTGCTGTATGTCTTTTTTGAATTCTTTTGTTTTTACTTCAAGGCCTTACAGTATATCGTTTAAAAAGCCAATATGGTAGAAAGCCTATTGAAAACTTTGAATTCCGAGTTAGCTGCTTCTGTCTTTCTCCCATTGCCATTAATGTTGATCATTCATTATATGTTACCCTCACATAAAAGGAAACCTTGTGCAGAAGCAGCACTGCGGATCCAGCACTGGATTGTGTTGAGTCATGCAGGAGTCCAACCTTCAGCAATCACAGCACACTTTATTTTTTATAATAATAATTATGAAAACTCTCTCAAATAATTAGCTAAATAAGCTACATGTTGCTTGCAGTCTGCATGGAACTTATTAGAATTCTAGAGGCACAAACTCTGCAGTTCAGTACAAATCAATTTCTATAATCATGTCTTGCCGAGGGCAGTCATGTAATAGTAAATGAGTGAGCGCAGTTTAGCAAGAGAAGCACGAACAGATACTGTAGCGGGGCGGTAATGTAATATTTTAGAACAAGTAAATAGTTTAAACTAATACAAGCACTTCACTTTTGATTTCATTGCCCTGAACAGTAATAAAGGTGTCTTAATTTCGAATGGTCAAGGAGTAGAGGAGATTAAAGTGGTCCTACTGTAGAGTTTAAGAGATGGATAGTAATGAAGATGTAGACCTAACTGGTTGCACTGCCCTCTTCATCATCCTGTAAGACTGGAGCTTCATTTTTGCCTTTTTTTTGTACACAGCTGCTGTAAGTTGATGTATAAAGCATTAGCTTTTTTTTTTTTTTTAAGTTAACTTAAAATGTTTGTAGCCAAGGACTTTAGGAATCTATTACAACCATAGTGAATCTGTCTTTATCTTGGTACAGTGCAAGGTCCCATGAAACATGTTCTTTTCTTTCAAAACAGCAGACCTACTGTATAGGGACCAAGTATGATTCATGGAATTACTACACTATATTCATTGTGTTTAATTTTATATTCAGGTGCTATACCTACAGTAGGATGCATACAAACACTATGTATTAGAAAGTCAAGTCGACAGTATTTCGGGTCAGTCCTTTATTGATGATACGGAGCTGGGGCATAACGATTTGAGATAATAAACAAACAAGTTATTAATGTAGTATTAAACAGGAGCCATAAATTGAGCCGACATCTGCTAGTATAATGCGATTGCGATTCGTGACATTATACAACAGTAAAGGATGCTGGTTTTTTGTCACTTGTTTTTTTTTAATTAAAATAACAGATTAAATCCCAACATGTTCACTTCACATTTTAATTATGCCTCGCTGTCTGCAGGGAGGTCCTCGGTTATGAGAAATAATTATAGCTGGAATAAAGCATTTTTGTTTTATTATATTCATGCATTCCCTTTCTACTGAATACATATCTTTATAAAACAATTGTTTCCAATGAAGACGTAAAGAACAGACTATTTTTTTCAAAGCTCTAAGTGAAATATAGTTTTTGACTGTGTTCTCTTTTTTTAAAAAACATTTTAAAGAGAAATATTTGGTCTATGCTGAATTCTCAGAATATTTCAAGGAGGGCAGCAGTCAAATTATTGTTTTATTAATTAGGACAGAATTGGGAATAATACATTGGATAAATAATTGAAAATCCACAATAATTGAAAAGCCTTCTAATAAATCCAAGCTATTCCTGAGCTTGCATTGCCCTTTCAAGCCCTCTCAGTTCTGATACCCCGGATCACACTTGAATTCCCTCGGCTGGTGCTCTTGTACTTGATGGACGACGTGTGCTGTTAGCTAATCTGAGATCTGGCACAGACCCAGGAATTCCACTTAAGTCCTCCAGAAACACCCGACATGATTCATCTGAACCAATTTAACACTAACCCACACTCTCCATCTCATTTCTAAACGAAACCCACAACATAGAGATAGAAACAATATCGAATCAGCAAATCATTCATATTTAGAGTGCCTGGATAGTACAGTAATCAAGCCTGCAATCCCTGTTCAGTAGTATTCGTGTAAGATGTCTTAAATCGTCACAGGCTGATGTGTTGCAGAGTGAAGGGTAATGAATAATGCATAGCCCTTTTCTTGTGACTGGCTGTGCCTGCTGTCGGTGACCAGGAGCATGTGTTATTTATGGTCTCCTGCTGCTGCAGCTGGATCAGCAAGCGCCACTTATTCTGCAGCATTTGAACCTTCATTGTAACTGTGTGCTGGTGGGACATAGATTCAATTTCTTTGAATGTCTTGACTCTTGTAGGACCTTTTGATATTGTTGCCTGCAGGAAGGGGGCGGCTCTCTTCGGTCCTGTATTATGATTTTAGTCTTTTTAATGCGGATGTTTAGGTATAAGTATAGGATGTTGTGCTGTACCTCTGTGTATTTTTCCAGTCTTTTTAATATTGTTTACTGCATGTGCAAGGAGAATACATTGCCTTTGGGGGGGGAGCAACGCTATTTTTCTAAGAGCAATGGAATAAAGTTGGAACTTGTGGAACGAGCCATGCCTACAAAAGATGCTTGGCATTGTGACGGAGATCTCTGCCCTGGTGGGGATTTACTGAATTTAGTGTAGTGAATGGACATCCCTGCTAAGACTAAAATTAAAAAAAAGCTATAGTGCTGTAAGAAAAAGAGAAAAAAAAAATATTCCATTTCACCCAATACATTGTTTTTTTCATCTCCTTGCCATCTTTATTATTTAGGTGACTTCTCGCTTGGGCGGGAGGTAGCAAATGTAATTTGTTTAGATTTGACATCCCATACCCTCGAGACCCATGGCTGCTGTGTGCGGTTCGGTTATGGCAAGCGACCCCGCTGCAGGCAGGTTAACCGAACAAAAGCCTTTTACTTCTAATCAGTTATTTATTTATTTTTTTTGTAAATCTAATTTCAGTATTTTCCCACAGCAGGAAAAAAAAAGAAATGCGTTATTCAGAAGCCACTTGGGTTCCAGCTGTACTCGCTGTCCATCTCGCCACTGCAGCATCTGAGCAGAAAAGTGAAAACGAAGCTCATGTTGTAGTTAGGTAGTGGGTTTTAATTGAGAGTGTAAGAAAGTCTATTCTTTTTTGTTTCACAGTGGCGTGTTCAGCACATGTCAAAAGGTTTGATTGAATAGTTTTGTAGAACAAGGAAGTTCTGTTAAGACTGCATCCCAAGGTGCTGTACAGTAATAAAAAAACGAAATACTACTAAATAAAGATCACTACTACAGTAATACACCAGTTCCCAACTTATGGTCCAGGGGTTTAGCCTGTAGTTTATAATGTGAATGCTGTGTGTTTTAGCTAGTGGTCCACAGCAAAGTCCTTGAACACTAGGGAGATTAGAAGACTGTGAACTGCTGACCCCGATAGCGCAAATAGATCTAGGAAAATGAATCTGCTCGGATACAGCTGATGGGCCATCTCTAACAGAAAGAAGATTTCCCTGTGCTCCATAAATCAGCAGCACATTCTGAAATGGATCAGTTACATCGTGACCTTTTAAAGAACCCCAACATGATTAAATAAAACTAGTGCCTGTAAAAGTGTATTTGTTGCTAGCTATGCTAAACAGTATTAATTGTACATCAGTCTGTTTTTAGATGATACGGTATCTTTCATTTCATTTTACATGTTAACGAAAAAGTGCTGGAAGATAGTATATTGAATGCTAACAGGTTTTAATTCAGCATATCAACTTTTAAAATCTTTTTATATTCTAGGCAGTCAACTTCTTAAAGAAGTTAGATATCATCTTACAGTAAATTGAGTTTTGTAAAACATTTAGGGGCAGGAAATACTGAAGCTGCGTTTCATTATGAATAATGATCCTGTGTTTAAATATAAAGAAGCAATGCATATGTTATGGATGATTTATAGAAAACTTAATTCCATGCCCACGCATTTCCGTATTCTTTATTTAATGACTCAGTTTAAAGTAGCATCTTTTTGAAAGCTACGGAACACACATTTTCCTCTTTGCTTGGACCGGTCCGGGGTTTGGCTTTTTTTTTTCTTTTTTCAGTCCTAATTTGTGAGTTTTTTCCATCTCTGGAGCTAATGGCTAAGAACATTGCACAATACATGAATTGAAGAACAGCTCTGTATCTATAGCAGCAGGTGGCTTTTCTTTACAGAAATAGGAAGGAATAGAATAGGAAGCCAAGAACTAAAGTAGCTCACTGGTTTTTGCAGGGTGTGCTGTGGCAGGGGATTCTTGACAGTTTGAACTGTTGCAAAGGTATCATCAGATATTTATTAAGACCAAACCTGGGTGTTGCATTATTTATAGTGACTTTGGTTTCCATTCCAAAAAGTTTTTTTTTTTTCCTGCTTCTATCACAGTTTTGTTTTGCGACTTTGCTACAGTGTGATGCTGATAAAGTGGTTGGGGCAAATTCAGGCTTCTCCACATTCAGTGATTGCCTGCCAGCCCCAGCTTCAGCTGGTGGAAAGGAGTCTATTAAAACATCATGGTGTTTTTTCCTTCCGCAGTAACTGCTGATCATGAGGACAATGGCCATCTGCTTTGTGTGACTGAGGCCCGGAAGCTCTCTAGCTCAGAGTTTAAGATCCGAGCTTGATCTGCGGAGCTACTGTATAATTCAGCTAATGCAGTGAAAATATGTGATTTTATATTGGTTCTGCTTAGATTTCCATACTTACTCTGTTCCAGTAAAAAGCAGGCAAGAAATAGGAAAACTGATGTGTTTGTGAGTGTTTTTGTGTCTCCCATTACTCATAGAATTAGCCTGCTGTGTGACTTTCACATATTTTTCTGTGATGCATTAAAAAAACAAAACTAAACAAAACAAAAAAGATGCCTTAGTTCTAAAACAAAATAGGTTTTATAATTATTGGCTCAAATGTCAAAAAGAGCTGCTAAATGATGTGAAAAGCTTATCTTACTTGTAAATGGAAACACAAATAATAGGCACCCATAGAAAAAGCTATTTCTGTTTAAATGTAGTGGATTTTGATTTGCTAAGAGGTCACGTTAATAAGTGCATGCAAGATAACGGACAAAGTTGCTTTTCCATAGAAATGTTCCTTAGGCTGTGTTCACACTGTGCCCGTTTTTAGAGAGATCTGAAGTGAACAAGAAGTCTGCTTGGGAAATGAACTGTACCATTTCCTCCTAAAGATTTTTGTTCGCTTGCTAAACCTCAATGTGAACAGCTGCTTGAATTGGAAATGAACTATACAAGGTAACCTGACTGGAAGTAAACATTTCACGCGTGGTTTAGTTCATATTCTGGGGAAACAAGTAGAGCAAAAAAAGTGCGAGGAAATGAAGCTGTGACAGAAATTTGGTCAGACACCAAAATATGAGCTGAACTGGACAAAACTCACAAAAAGAATAAAATCTGTTCAGTCTTTTCTGAAAGGCAAAATGAGAAGGGTTTTAATAGAAACTTAACAACGTAGGTGTAAGGTGAAGAAATTTAATCAAAATTCTTTCCAGACGAGAGACCTATTAATGAACCGAATGCACTTGCAAACTGTCTTCTGAACACAAACAAACTTGGTCCTGAAAAAAAAAAAGGAAAAGCACCAAAACAAAAAACTTTAGCTCGCATCCAAGTGAACTCGGTCCCTTTGCTGGCAGATAGCAAACAATCAAATTGATACATTGTTTCAAACAAAACAAAGCAGCCTGTTTGAAACAGAGCCGGTGTGAATGCAGCTTTAGAAACCATTCATATTCTGTCAGTGCACTAGACTGCTTGCTTGAGTACAACAGAGATGAGTTTTGTTTACAAATACCCTTTTGATTTATTTGTTGTCTTTTCCACTAGATCTCATTGGGATATACAGTAGATTTCTCCTTGTCATGAGAAATATAGACGGAAGCAAAGAAGAGAACTAAATAAATACATCTCCAATTAACACTTATCAGCTGCTAGTTCTTGGTGTGAAAGCGGTCACATTTTTATAAAGATCCCAGGATAGTTAAAACCAGGATAGCACTCTCTTTTAAGACACACACTCCAAAGTTATAATACTTTTTATATTTATTCCAGTTGAAACAGTCGGTGCAAAGTCCTGTATGTCCCATTTACTATCTGAAGCACTGTATGCTATGCTATCAAAGCAGTGTATGCTAGCCGCATTTCTAGTGCACGGCCAAAGCCTGTACCTGGCAACTCTTATTACTTCAAACACATGTTTCTTGGGTCACAAAACCGGGGCTCTCCATGCACTTGCACTGCTGGGCATTAACATTTCTGCCTCCCCAACATCTCTTACCTATGGCCTTCTAATAAAATATCTCTATCTCTGCAATATGCCTTTAACGTTTGAAGATGCCCTTTGTGGATAAAGAAGATGCATTTTGTCAGGTTGGAGCTTTTCAAAGAATGAAAAGAATCGTCGGCTTGGTTATCCATGGATGACATTCTGATACCCACTCTGGGGATGTTAAAGAGCCTCATTGCGTAGCTGCATTTTAAGAGTCATGATTCTGATTAAAGCTGTATGCAAACCACTGAATGATCATCTCCCATGAAGATTATATGTATAAAAATAGTTTTGGGAATTTCAAAATATTTACATCAGTCGATAGTTTACTACACGATATGCCCTTTACGGAAGATGATCATTCATTTCATTGCTTGCACAACTTTATATATATATATATATATATATATATATATATATATATATATATATATGTATGTATGTATGTATGTATGTATGTATGTATGTATGTATGTATGTATGTATGTATGTATATATATATATATATATATGTATATATACATATCGTATGTATGTTATACATATGTTATATATGTATGTATATATATATATGTATATATATATATATATATATATATATATACATACATATATATATATATATACATATATATATATATATTATATAATATATATATATATGGTATCTATATATATATATATATATATATATATATATATATATATATATATATATATATATATATAATATATAATATATCATATATAACTATAAATGTGTGTTGTGTGTGTGTGTGTGTGTGTGTGTGTGTGTAATTGATCTGTTAGAGAGGACAAGGATAATTCCTCTTGAGCCATAGTCAATGCAGAGACTTGCTATGCCACCAAGATAAAAAGGTTGCTACGGAAACAGAAAAGGGGAGGCATAATGAGCATAGAAACAGAAAGCTAATGGATGTGCTTTGTGCCTCCTTGTTGACTCTGCAACCTCTTGTTACTTAGATGGCTTTATGGGGGAGTTACAAGGAATCTTAATGGAAAAAAAAAACACTTGGTTTAAGAGAGAACAAGGGCATCTTGATTACTTGTCCTCTGTTGAAGATTATTATCATCAATAAACAAAAAAAAGCTTCTGGCAAGAAAATGTAAATGCTAGAAAATTGGTGAATAGACTAGGCTGACATTTTGCAGTGTTTATTACATACATAATGGTCTGTAGCAGATTGATATGATGCTCTGAAATGATAAATACTGTGTTCAACAGCTCTCTTATAAATCATCTATACTGTATAATATATCTGACCCAACCACAAGTGCAAAATATCAGGTCCTAAGAAGGTGATATCATACACAGTACATCATATTTTTGAAAATTATTTGGATTATTAAACCTATACAGATAATGTCCGTTTTTTTTTATTTTCCCTAATGAATGAATCAGAGTTTTGTAAATTGCTTTCCCCAAATAGAGAAGAGGGTATAGGAATGGAACGCACTGGCCATTGTGGTTATAGTCACTACTGCTGCTTTAGACGATCGGGCAGGTATTGATATTTATTTATTCCCAAATGTATAGGATTGCCCTTGTCTGCTAAGGTCCAACTATTAAGTCTACGTATAAAATGTACAGTAGTTCAACAAATACAGTATCTTTCCAGTGTTGAGGCTTAATTTATGGTTTTATTGCTGGAAAAATGAAAATGAGTTGATGTGTTTTTATACGTCCCCTGGAGATCTACCATGTAACCACGGCAGTTGCAGTGGATGTGAGGTTTGTTTCTCCATGTGTGAGTAATGAAACAGAGTGTGAGTGTCTGCTGTATGGCTTAATGTACTATAGTAAGAAATGCTAAGGTGCATGTGTAGATTTAGGGGCAGTGATTTAGTGACGGGTCTTTACACACCAAGTACAACTCGCTACAAACATGGTCTAGCCGTGAATTCATCACATGAATTATTGAAATGTGAAATGACGAAGTAGTGCTGTGTCTGCAGTTTACAGTCGATATTGGATTTTTTTTTTTCTCCCCTCTGTATTTCTGACCATCCTTTCCCATTTGCCTCTAGTCAAATTGTTACGCTAGTTAGGGAAATCAAATTGAATCGAAATTGCTTCAATGAAATTATGTTTCTGGAGGCAACTGAAATAAGGAAAAAAAAAAATAAATACTGAGGAAATGCAACACTGTGCTTCCCTGCCTCCCGTCACCACCATTGTGGAGCCTTGTGGAGTTTTCTTTTATAGAATTAATTTTGCTGGCATTAATAGTAAGCATGGGAAATAATGCTCCAAGAAGAAACGAAAGCCGAACACTTGCTTTTTAGTTTCCGGAGAGAGTCTGTTGCTGTTTTTCAGCTTGCATGTGATGATGATAGGTGAGATGTGATGACTTGAGACACGGCGCCACTCAATTGGGTATTTTAATCTTTGCAGGATCTAGGTCTGTTATTCACAGGTCTTTTTTTTTTATTATTCTTTCAGAATATTGGTTTTACAGGGAATACTCCAGGTAGTAGTGCTAATAATGGCAAATGTAATTTGTGGTTAAAGCAATGCTGGTGTGGCAAACTCATCCATTACCGATATGGGAAGGTGTCAGACACCTCATAAACCACGTCCTTGAAGACAGGCAGACTCAATGGGAGTCAGCCTTGCAGTAACCATACATCTACAAGAGCCGAAACACCTGCTGGGGGTGCCTAAAACAGAGGGAATGCAGGGTGGGAAAGGTATTATATGCACAGATGGGACGTTAACACATCAATGACAAAAAAAACCAATGCACAGAATAGCTACATTGTGAGAGATCATACTCTAGCAACACAGTTCACTTATTGTATCTTTTTGTACCATATACAGCTTATTTGAAAAGTAAGACATGGGCAAAATATTTTAGCCAACAAATCTATAGTCTGTGTAATTGCCTTGGATAAAGGTGTCTGCTAAATAAGCAAATAATAATGATCAGGACACAGACCTCTTACAAACATGGGATGGCTACTGTACCTATGTGAATAGTATTCTCAGCTAACAGTGATACTAACTTTTTTCGTAAAAATACCGTTGGCACATCTGAAATCGTTATAAGTGTGAAAAAAATGTAATTAATTAAATTGAAATATCTCATACTCTTTTCGTGTGCCTATATCCACTCAAATACTGTGGTTCCTTGGTAAGCAATAATAAAGGATTTTTTGAAGCAATGGGACATCTGTAAAGTCACGATTTGTCAGCCAAAAAGCACATGCCATATTTTAATTTGAGTCTGTACAGTACTGTAGCCCGTTATGTGCATAAATCTCCCCTCACGAAAGGGAGCATACCCAGCTGTTCTCAAATTACTTCAGTTAAACACCGTACAGCTCCACGCAGCTGTGTCATTTAAAAAGTGATCTTCAGCCCAAAACGTAATGGTGCTTAGCGTGTTTATTTTCCTTTTCCTTGTATTAGCTGAATTAATTTATGCATCTATCAAAATATTACTTGTTTTGTAGCAGCGCATGTTCGACATTGTCAGTAAATAAACCACGATAATCCAAACTTAGATTCACAAACACCTGTGGCAATGTTGTGTGCAATGCTCTTCTGTCCTGTTGTTATTGGGGGGAGTGCACTAACTAGACCTCCTATTTCTAGTCTTTATTTGCAGAATACAGTAGCACTTATATGCACTCTGCACCCCGTATAGCCTAAGAGTTAAACACTTTCTTCTTACAGGGTTGGGTAGTTTTAACCATTTTCAGTGATAACTTTATGGAAAGCCTCAGGGGTGTAATTTAAAAAGAAAGACTGTGTGGGCAGTCCTGTATAGTAATGATACTCTTGAATATCCCTGGGGCCCTTCAGTTTTAATATGTGTTGAGGTCGAAGGTGTCATCATACCCTGTGGAGGCCCAGTGGGAAGAATGGATTCAATTTGCACTCCTGTTGTTGGCTTTAAGGTATAGCGATGAGGTTTCATGTGGACTGGATATTTCCAGATGGATATTCATGAGAAATCATTTTAAAAAGCATTGCACAAATTGAAGTCATACTCCAATATGCGTTGCTTCTTGTTCCCAAGCCGTGATGAATAGATGTGCTGCTTTGAAGTGATCAGTAGCATGGTGGGGCAAGTTGCAAACCGAGCACCAAGTGTACTCCTTTTATTTATTTTTTTTCTTCTGGTTATTTACATTAATTTTGTTGTCGGTAATAAATAATTTAAGCTCTGTAATTTTTAATTGTATAAATATCGAACAGTTAAAGAAAACTTGCCACCCTAGAGACCTGGATACAGAAAAAAGAAGATTAGTCTCATAGAAATGAGAGAAACGTGATTTTGAAGAATTTTAATATGTCAACATCAGTTAAAAAAACTAGAAAACAGGTCAGTAAGCAAATATCATACTATTGAAATTCCAAAGACAGAATTACTACAGGCACTGGTCCGCTCAATACAGTAGGTATTCTGGATATTGGCAGGGCACGGTTGGTATCCTTGACTGCATACTGTACACTATACAATTGGTACACACACCAAACCAGTGTAGACCCCCTAAACAGGACCCACAATGCATTGCCATATTGGTGCAATAACAGCAGACACATTGGCTTTGTACAGTATCTGATGTACTCTTAAGAAAAAGCTGCATTTTTGGGGGGACTTTTTGGAATCGATACTTCCCAGTGGATATCTGATTTATATCCCTCATGATAGTCTTCACAGCCAGTAACAATGAGAATAGGTGACCCCTGGGTTCAGTTCTCTGCCTTGCCCCCTCTGTGTATGATCTTCACATTCTCAGCAACCTGTTGGGTGCAGCTGGTTGCAATCCACATCATTCAGATAGTGTCATAGCTGGAGATGTTTGAATTGCCTGTGTTGCAACATTGTGTGTGGGGGTGAGGGGAGCTATTTTTTAAACAGTAAATAGAAAGTGTGTTTTGTTTTGCTTTTGGATTCTGCAGGGAGGTACATTACTATAGAAATATGCAGCTTGACCTATCACACTTTGTAAATAATGACAAGGGGTATGGCAGAGAATCTCAATTATAGAAGCAGAAAGTGCGACCCTCAGCCTGACTGGCTAATTTCAGAAAAGGTTCCCCCCTCCATTTGAGCCTTGATGGACCGAGTGGTCTTTCTCTTCTCGCACTTTTCTTTGTTCTAAAATCTACATTTTATAAACATGCTTGTTGGGTGATTTAAACTGGCTATGGCACCTAACCTGAAAATCTACACGCTGTATTGTGGTTTTTGACGATGTTGGTGGTGCAGTGTTTTTTTTTTTTCCTCATGCCATCTGATAACCCTCCATTGTGATAGAAGTGAAAAATCCAATTGTTTTGGAGTGTCAGAGACAGCTACTGCCTGAACACTCGGTATAATCGTAAATCTCGAAAAACTACTCACTTCTAAATCTTTTGTAGTCATTTTTGTATTACTTTAGTATAAATAAATGTTAATTTGGATTCATATGTTGTTTTTTTCTGACTTTATGTGAACGAAAAGACACACATTTGCCCGTTTTCCCATTGGAAATAGTGAAATATCACTGCCCTGGTCACAAAAGCAAAGTTTGTGGGGAATAATAGCCGTTTTCTATACTTTTGAGGCATAAGCAATTAGGAAATAACACTTACTACCCAGGAGCAAAAAAACAAAAAAATAAATAATTGTTACACGGTGTTACCCGTGTGTGTATCATAACAAATAATAAAAGCAATACTAGTACTATAATTTCTTTCTGCCAAAGTAAATTATTTTTTTTACCTTGAATGCAGGCATTATAGTTGTATGCCCCGCCAGTGGTTTTAAATGAATTATTACATAGAGTTCTTAAAGTGCTGTTAATAATGAACATGAGTAATTATGAATAACAACAATGTTGATTTTCATTTTTAAAACCCAAATTCATACACTTATCAGCTTTCAATTCCTGTTCTCAAAACAAGCCTGAAGTTATTTAACGCTCTTTCCTCGTAATTACAGAAATGCTATTTTCCAGAACAAATTACCACCCTTATTTTCAGAGATTTAGCAGTCTTTCAAATAATTCATTACAATATTATGTACTCAAATTATCAATGTAAATATAATTAGTTGACCTGTGTTCTGATGGATTTTGTATCCGTTTGAAATAACTGTAATTCTACCCATCAAGCATTTCATACGAAACAGGAAAGCAACAAATAAAATCTGCTCCATAGATGAGAAATATTGCAGTGTTTTGCTGTTGAATAGCATTACAGTATGAGGTTAGGCAGGCTCTCCTTGCATAGCGATTTGAGTCATTTTTCAGGCTTTATTATGAGTTTATTACTACCTTTGTCTGTTGTCCGCATTAACTAAGGAGTCACATTCAGCTCACCATAATTTATGCAATGGCCTGCCTTGTAATTTCCAATTTATACTGTAGCAGTAGATCACTAGTGTTACATTTGCACTTTTGTAGTTAAACTAGTACATTTGTTTCCTTTAGGTAGTACAGAACCCACATGCCACATGTGAAATGCTTATGACATTATATATAAATAAAAAATATTACTAAAATAAAAATAAAATGAATGTACACAAAAAGTTTAAATGATTAAAAAAATCATTTTTCAGGACGTTTTGGACAAAACCCCTTCTTCAGCTGTGTAAAAAGAAAACACTTACAAAAATTCTGAGGATGATGTTAAGATGATGTCAGAATAGAATGTTCATTCCAAGGGGTTCCAAAGTTTCAAGCTTGAAGATAAGCTCACGTTCTCTTTGCTTCTGAGTAGAATTTGTACCAAAACACCGACTGATTCCACAGATGGTGATGTCTTCAGCAGGGTGATTATTGCAGTTGAAGTGTCGGGCTTCCAGGAAATGCCAAGGTGTTGATTCGATTGCTTCGTAAATGTTCCACAAAACAATTTGCTAAACGTCTTTTAGTTTCCCCAATGTATAATTGGTTGCATTTTTTGCAAATGACTCCTTTAGAAGTACATGTAAAGGGCTGGTGGATGTGGAGTGATGATTTAGGGCCTCTGATCTCAGTTTGGAAGTTAATATATTTGCATGTCATACATCGTGGTCTGTTGAATGCGACTGTGCCTTTTATAGGTTCTGCAGAAGGGCGAATTTCACTGTGGACCACGTATTCATTTAGATTCTTTTGTCTTCTATAGGGCATAGTGAAGGATTTTTAAAAATAGATGCTGTAGATGGGTCTTGCTGTAGAATTTTTAAATTTCTTTACACAATTTTCTGTACTTCACTGTTGGTGGGATGGTAAGTGAGGACTAGAGGAATTCTGTTCACTGTGTGTTTTTTAGTGGTATGTAAAGCATGCTTTATGTCTAAAAACGAAACACAGGATTTAGCACCGTTGATGATCTTGTCTGGAAAACCACAATTTGCCAAAAATCTGCACATTTCCTCACTTTTAATAAAAAAAGTCTTGATCATCACTGTAAATACGTCAGAGTCTTAAGTTGCGAATAGGGAATTGAGTCGGTTTTCTACAATTAGCTTCTGCGCAGATGCTGGTAACAGGTTTTTTAGGATGGCATTATCAATAGTAGAAATCAGTTTCTTGTAATTTCGGAGTGATATTGTTGTCATTATTGGTGTAGAAGATGGTATCGGAGAGTTGTTGCCGAGCTTCTTTTATGTAAAGGTCTTTACTCCAGACAACTACAGCGCCTCCTTTGTCAGCTGGTTTTATTATAATGGCATCTCGCTTTTGTAAGTTCCGCAGTCTGTTCTTTGGAGTGATGTTTTGTAGGTATGTTAAAATTGATTTGTTGGATTTCTTTTACATTTGGTTTATAAAAAAAAATCTAGTGTTTGAAGTTCTCCTGAAGGGGCTGTCCAGGAGATGACAGCTGACAGCGTATTGCCTGAATTGACAAATGGTGGATACTGGCCTGCCCTGTACTCAATCCTGCAGTGAGCACTTAGGACATAACTATTGCAAAAAACACAACTAGTCTACCTTTAGAGAGGAGCGCACTATTTATAGACTCAATATACTGTAAAAAGGCTTTATCCCAGTTGTGCGGGGGAGTTTTGAATAAGCACAGCAGGGATCAGCTGTCTTCCATGATGGGGCGAGTGGTTACCATTGGTTACCATTAATCTCTTCTCCCCGGTTTTGCATGGGCCCATGCTCTTCAGCAGTGAACTCTGGCAACGGACAGGAGGAAGCCCGCTGCCACGTTGGGTCACAGATCCCAGGAGGACAAACCCTGTGCGTTTTAGGCAGTCTTTGAAGTGGAAGAACCGTGAAAGAAACAAACAAAAAAAGAAAAAAGTTTCAGTTATACATGTTTTTTTTGCTACAAGAATACACTGCAGTAACCTTTTGTATTTCATGAATTAATATATTACTGCAAAAATTGATTTTGAGTGTTTAGCAAAGTGTGAGTTCGGGCGTCTGGAAACTCTTTGTCTGTCAGTATCGCACACGATTCCTGAACTGGGCTTTTTAAAGTACAGCTTCCATGCCAGGCTACTGACCCACTGCTGTGAACCAATACAAAAGTAAACTTACTGTAAACGAATGTACTTTAAGCAGACCGATTTACACCACCTTGCCTGTAGATAGACCACATGGTTTAACACCTCCACTTCTCTGTCATGCTTTTGACATGGAGCTCATCCACTGTATGTGTGCCTCATGTGAAAGAACAGATATTTATTAATGGGGTACTTGCTGTAGAACGTTGATAGAGGTATATTCTATAGCAGGACTTCAGAATTAGTCAGTTATGGCGGGGGACATCCCTTTTGTGCGCCGGTTGGTTACAGGTAAAAAAAAAGTTGTAATCGATGAGCTGTGAACTATACAGACAAACAAAACACAGATGGGCCATGGAAAGAGCCTCCCAGCCTGACAGTTTTTAGAATGCACAGCAGATGAACATGTAGGATCGTATCAGCAAATTGGCTGTACATGGTTGAGAAATGCTGGCACCCAGGTTTGTATCGTCATCTCTGAGTTTTGCCTCCAGTCCTCCCACTGTGCTTATGCTTGCACGGTTGAGGAATAACAACCAGCTTGCAGAAGTAAATCACTATTGTATGAGGTTAATTGGGTGCCACTGCTAGTGGAGGAGCCAAAACCTTAAATAAAAATGTGATATTCATTTCTACAACATTTATTTATTTATTTTTTCTGGTTCATCACTTATGAACCGGGAAATTGGTTAAAAAGCAGGGAAGATGCAGGGATGTCATTAAATTTATGCAGTATGATAGAAGTAGCTTTAGAGTGAAGTCAGGTGGGTACCCAATTTGAAAAGACCAGTTAGAGTTTAACCTTCCCTCTGCAGCCCAGGATGACTAAAGATCAACGGGCAATTGCCGTCAAGCCAGTTGCCTCTCTTCACATGCTGAACCTAAATAACTGATATTATCAAGCTACATTTCTCTCAAGGCAAGGGCCCACAGTCCAGAAAGGTTTGTCCAGAAAGTCCTATCGTGTGGAAGCAAATCTGAATATTTCAGCAAGAATCCCCATTGCTCGCTACAGTATGTGTTGGTGCTGATCCTCATAACATAATAGCTTGAAGGTCTTCAGTGCTTGAAAGACAAAGTTATGTCATGTCTCTTTGAATTGTACTCCAGCTCGGAAGTAGTGCTGTTGTAGAGGTCAGTAAGTACCCATGATTTATGTGGAGGTTAGCTACCCATGAACGAATTGCTTATAAATCATGATGTCATCTGTGATAATCGTATGATTCACTGCTGGAAATTTCAATTAAAATATTGATTGTGTGACTGACGTTTTTGTGAAAGTGTAATTATCATTTCTTTCTACTATGACGCGCACAACACAGCCTACTATACTCAATGGTGGTATATTAATGAAAAATTAAAACAATCTCTTATTTCAGTGTTGATGCTGCCTTCTAATTACAGTTCATCTGGTTTACAGACATTTTTTAAACTGTGTGTGTGGAATTGGGTTGCAAGGGATAGATAATGCAAAGGTTTATATAATAATTCATGGTAAAAGGTAATATAATATTTGGACTCTTATCCAATTCAATCTATTGCATCTAATGCAGCAGTAGAGTAAATTCCACCCCTAAAAACACTTTGCTGTTTTAGAAGAACATTGAGTAAGATGGTGCTGCCTTGTGCAGTAATGTAAAACCTGTGTGTGCAGCAGTAATCTAATTGCATTGGTAAATCAGACATGTTACCAAATTCTGCATGACATAGAATTGCTATGATCCATTTGAGAGTCTAATGCAAACTTACCGTGAAAGCATATCATTTATGTCGATCGTTAGTAATGCTTTGGTACATTTAATAAAACGGGCCAATAACTTTATGGTCAAAGTTCATGGGAAGCTGTGTGTTCAATGTTTAGCCTGAATAATTTGCTGTGAGAAAATGAATGTAATCCCTGGGCATTGATGAGATTGATGACTGCTGGTATAAAATCAATGTCATGTCAGCTACAGCAATATTGAGTAGCACGTAACGGAAACGTAGAGCCGATGTGATGCGTGAATACAAAGGAATATGTTATATTCTTAAAAAAAAGACTTTTCATTCTCTTTCGATTTCTTTCCTAAATAATGCAGAAGAAATTGAAAATGGTGGTTGCTACATTCTCTCTCTTATTTCCCTGCAGCTTGTACTCAAGACATGAATGGAATGTAAGCAGCCAGCAATGGCACACAGAAAAAGGCAAGGGACAAGCAGCAAAATGGTGGAGCCCAGTGGGAGGTCTTGCCCTGCCGCTTCTGCTGCTCTTGACAAGGAGGAGGAGCTGGAACAGGAAGACCTTCAGGCCCCGGAACAACAGTTCCACCAAGAGGTCTCTGACCTGAAGGACAGCCGGCCTCCCACCCCCGAGCCCACAGACCAGGAGTGCCGTGACCACAGTGGGGATGAGGATTCCAGCTCCGACTATGTCAACAACACCTCTGAAGAGGAGGACTATGACGAGGGCCTGCCTGAAGAGGACGAGGGGGTCACCTATTACATAAGGTATTGCCCCGAGGATGACAGCTACCTAGAAGGAATGGACTGCAATGACGGGGAGTACATAAATCACGAGGACCAGCCAGTGGAGACTGATGATTGCCAGGAAGCCGTGGAGGAGTGGGCAGAATCTGAGGGGCAGGGCCAGGTTCTCCGCGAGGAAGCAGAGGAACAGATCTATGAAGAAGACCAAGACCAGGGCCTGGGGGACCATGAACCTTCATTGCAAGCTCCCCTTCCTGAAGATGAAGACAAGGTGGCGGCAGAGGAAGAAGAAGAAGATTACTGCCCCAATGAAGAAAGTTACCCTCAGGACTATTACACCCCAGAGACCAATGGAAATTCGGTCTGTGTGTCTCCCTGCCGAGCTCGGAAGGGCGGTGGGGAGGGGGAGGACCAGGAGGAGGACATCGACCAGATCGTGGCAGAGATCAAAATGAGCATGAGCATGGGGAGCAGAAGCAGTGACACTGACCAGAGCCCAGAGGAGCCTGGGATTGAAACAGGCGCCAAGGACTTCAAGGATGTTGCTGTCAAAGCAGATCCTGTCCCATACACGAGGAGCAGACATGAAGGCAGGCCCAAGTCACTGAACATTCCTCAAGCTTCGAGGCACAGTGCAGAAATACAGAGGGGGTTTAAAGTGCGGGCCAGGACTCCAGAGGAAAGGCAGAAGTGGGCGCAAGAGCAGGTAGGGCATTCCTGATGCATCAGGATTCTCTAGCATGAACCAGATTATGAAATGAAAAATGGAAAAGGTGGATGCTATTGGCATGGTTTGACTTTTTTTTAATCTACACACGTGCCAGAAAGATATTAGCAATCTCGGATGATACCAGATAATGATTGCTTAAATAGAGTTCAAACTAAAATGTTAAACATTTTTTTTTTTTTTTTTTAAAAAGGTCTGTGCAATTACTGCTTGTGCTAACACATTATTTGTCTTTGCCAATTTATCGCAGATGTTGAAAGGTGCTTTCATATTTATTAAAATCTGTGACAATGATTACCAGCGCAGTGACGAGGAGATTAATGTAGACACTATTCAAGAAAAAAAGTTTTCATCCGCACACAGCAACCAGGAAGAATAGTGTCCTGTTCTGTATTATCAGTAAGCACCTGCATATTGCTGATCTTTACCTCTCATTAACTTCTTATATAGCGTTTCAGCTGTGCAGAAACAGATGGCAAGGTGTGGGAAAAGCTGATTCCTACTGATGGTGGGTTGTGCCACCCAGTGGGCTGCACCTGTTCCATTGAGTAGGATTGTATAGAAAAGACTTTCTCAAAGTCTAATGAGTAACAGGGCTATTCAGCAGTGTGCAGGAGCACCATCATGTGGAGAACATGTTTGAGTGAGTCTTTCTAGCAGGAGCTCACCCTTGGGACTGGCAATACCACCACTTCTGGAATTGATACAGTACCAAACATCTTGTTTAGCAAGGCACCCTGTGCTCCGTGTGCACATGTTAACAACATTGTGGATGTTACCCCTGTCTTATTGTACCCCAGTTTGGTTTATAATCACAGTGAATGCATTGTAATGGTTTGTTTGGTGTGTTAAAGGGACGTACAATTCATAATAATTTGAAAATGCTACAGGACTGCACTCTCGCAAGATGAATAATGCATACAGTGTATATTTTTGTGATTCAATTCAATTGTGACTCTGTTTTAGAAGACAGATATTGATCTGCCTACCCCTCCATGCACTGTGGTAGCCTCTTGGTAGAATAGCCTGATTGATCTTATCTGACTGAACCTCACACCACACCATGCGTATTCAATTGTACTACCCCAGACCAACTGCAATTGAAAATGCATTGTTCCAGGTGCATTTCTGTGACAGCATTACAGTAAGGCTCCATTAAATGTGACTCCCCCTGTATGTGATACTGTGCATAGGTGCTGGGTTGTCACATTCTTGAGGAGCTGAAATGTGAAATCAGATATAATCAGAAACACTAATAACGCTGGTGCTTTATTATTATATTCTACACGTAAGACGTATTTAAAAATACACCTATTGAACATCAATACATTTTAAGTACTTTTCCTATAAAATTTAAATTAAATGGTGAGTCAAACTTTAAACCACCCCCTGCCCACTCTTGAAAAGTGCAAATATTACAACTGGACCTATCAGACTTTAAGTCCGACTTGGGGATTAATTTCAAGTCCGGCTTGGGAGGAAAGCCTAGCTTCCGTGTTTGTTGAAACCAGTCCCTGCTTCAGTTACTACAGGCAACCGCATTTGTTACAGAAAAGCATAGTTCTTTTTTATTTTGTTATGTCTAAAAGAGGTTTCTTTGAAGGTATTCATATTAATGGTTTGTTTAACGTCAAAGAAAAGTATAATGAACAAAACATGCCCAATCTATGAAACAATCTATGTATTATTTATTTAAAATTTTGAAATTGAGATGTGTCGTTCAGACTTAAAAGCACAGCAATGTAACCATCTCAATAATGACAGTATTGTAAATGTATTCATGGCATCAACAAGTGTGCTTTCTGGGAGTTTCAAGTGCTGTCGTCTTTTATTTGTCAACCTTGGGTTCAATTAATATGCTACAAGAACTGATCTATAGAGGTTTATAAAATGTTCAATAACCCAATTGAGAATCAGGAAAGCTGAGTAGCAACATCTGCATTATTAATGAAAGACAAAGACAACAGCAACAGTGGCGAGTGTGAATTCTCTTTTTAAATATTGGAAAGAACCTTGCAACCCCACAAAAAAAAAAAATCTGATTGCACACTTGGTATGAGATCTCTCTTACTGATTTTCAGCTGTTCAGAAAAGCATGATGCAGGCTCTGTGTAAAGAACAATGACGGTACAATAGGGTTACAGTGTTGATTTGATAACATCATTCAGAGCGTAGCTTTGCCAGCAAATAAACAGATGCAGAACTTGTAAAAAGCTGAACCAGCAAAGCACAGAAATGGCATTTGAAATGGCCTGGCACGCAAGGGCACCCTGTTGTGGAAATGGGAAAGTCTTGCTAAGGATGTAGTCTGTGGTGTGATGCAGGGTAGTATCAATGGCAAGAGAACAAAACAACCAGCAGAATGTATTGGAAAAATAACATCAATCAATGTAAGTGGGGTAATCCAGCGAGAAATTAATCTGGCTTTGAATGAATAGATGCCAGTCCTGTAGCGATGGGTTTGATTTACACTATGGATTTGCATTTGGCATGCAGTCTGATTCCAGATTTAGGGTTGCTGCTGTCTGAATGCTTTTTAAATCAGAATTTATTAACACAACACCGTAAGACCAATCTCCTTGAGTGAAATGAACATTTCAAGCAAAATACAGCTATGCAAGATACTGTACAAAACCAAAAACACATCTTGCATAACATAAAAAAGCCTAAATACAGTTTAACTCCTCTATCTCCGAAAAGATCTAATCCACAACATCTTTAATCTCAAATTTTGCAAATAGTTTGTCTAGTGCATTTTCACCTGCTTCTTTTATATTTAGAAAATAAAATATATTTAAAATAAAAACATTTGGAAACCTGACATTTTTGTATAAATTATTTTTTTGGATCCTGTACCTTGGGGTTGTTAACAAAGTGTGTGTTTAACAATGAGTCTGTAGTACTTAACCCTATGTACAGGCTGCATGGTTTTTAGGTGAGATGGTGTGCATTTCGTGAACGGATGGGTTCACTACCTCTTGGTTGGACCGAAACACACAAACAAAATGTGCAATATTCAGCGAACTCCTACAGTGCATAATGTTTTGAAATTAAACAAAATGTCTCTGTGGCACATACAGTACCTTCGTAAACTGGACATTTATCTTTCTCTAATCATGTCTAGGTGTGTCACAATCCAGATCAGCCAAGAAAACAGCAGCGATCAGACCTTAATGGACCCGCTGAAAATAACAATATCCCAGAGGTAAGCAGTGTTTTTTTTAATCAGTTGATAAGACATTCCTATAAACACTAAACACTAGTATTTATTGGTATGGATGTTTTTAGTTTTTTATATATATCCTAACCATAGTGCCTGATCTGTGTAATTTCTATACTGTAATGTTTAAGGGGGGGTTTGTAGTGCCAATGATTTTGTTAATCTTTCATGTTCCTGCATGACTCTACTTGCTTTGTTGTGTGCTGTTATCTCTTTTCCGGTATGTACTGATGTGTCTAATTTCCATTATATCAAGACCAGAACTGGCCGTGCTGTTTTTTTGCCGTCCTTTGCTCTTTATTAGTTCTGTTCCAGAAACCTAAAGTTGTCCTTGAAAACCATAAATCTAGAACTGTGTTCACGTGATGATATTCATTTACTCTGTTCTGGGACTGGCTCTTGACACATCCTTACAATTATTTCAGCTGTATCCCCCACAAACTAGGTTCCTGCTGCTCGGTTTAGTGAGTAAACAAGCGGAAAGCTGTCTTGAGATGTAACATGCCCTGACTGACATCACGTATCCAGTTAGACTGGCTCCCCGAAGGATGAGTGGTTGCTGCCTTTTGTCCTTAATTAAAACGGAATCCTTGTTTACAAAAGAAATGCTTCAGCATTGGTATCTGTTCAGCAAGGATAATACCCAGTTGTGTAAACCCAGTGCCATGTTTCATGCTTTTTTGTGAAGAATTGACTGGAAGTGCAGGTGTAGAAAGTATTAATTAATGAGTAACTGATGGCTTATTTTCTGTTTTACTGACATATGCATAGTTTTTGTTTCTTTCAGCAGAGGTTAATACAGTATCTTGTGTGACTTACCCATGATAACGTAAATGAGCCTGTATATAATAATAATTGTACAGTAAAGTATTGTGCTTTTATTGAGCGAGTTGTGCATTTAGCAAGATAATAGAAGAGAGTTGATGATGAACATACTTGCATTAAAAAGGAAGAACAGTGTCGTTACTCATTTTTTGAAATACAAACCAAGTATATAAACTTCACTGCTTTTCAGTGCTTTTCTAAAGATTTTGGCCGAAACAAAGATAAGTATACAGATGTTGTAATCCTCATTTCTCAACATTCATTCACGGCTTGTGTTTTGCAGAAAACAAAGAAGACGGCTTCCTTCCCCAGCTTTGTAGATGGTAAGCCACTGCTTTTCATTCTTACTCTGCAGACTGTTGTGTCATAATCTGTGCTACTGTTAATCTTTTTTGGGGAAAAATAATGAAAATACACATTGCATACTGTATAAGACGATTACATTGACAGGGTCGTTCACTATGTTCTGTACGGGAAGCAAAGGGATTTAGTCCATCAAAGCCGTTGTCAGTGGAATAAAATGAACATTATTTTTGTACAACAGCGTCTTGCATTTCAATTATCAATGTATTTCCAAGAACGGACATGCATTTCTAGCTAAACTATTTACTAGAACTGAATGGGGTTGGAGGAACAGATTGCTATGGTTCACAGGTTTTACTGGTCTGCAACAGTTCAATGATTAGTGTTTAATGAAAGTACGGTTGCAGTAATCTGCCCTTTGCAGCTTATCAGCCATTTCCGTTCATTTGGTTGCTGTGAATGGATGAAGCTGAACAGTACCTTTCGCAGTCTAGAGGGATAGCTGTTAATTGCTGGTTCTGATGTGCAACACCACAAACAGGGCTTTTGTCCTGCAGACACATTTGTATAATAATTCCAGTCATGCTACAGTACTGCAATCCTATATTTTTTTTTTTTTTCTGTGGGTGTGCATTTTTCTTTTCTTTTTAATAGAAACATTGATTTCCACATATTATCCCACAAAACCGTGTGTTTTTCGTTATGTAGTTAACAGTATAGTAGGTGAATGGCTGGGCTTGGATCTGAAACCAGGGCCTGCTGCTCCCCTGTCCTCAGCTATGACCACCCGGCCACACAGCCTCCATTTGAAAAGTAGGACCTGTTCATATTCACAATAATACAGGCCCATAGCATCTCAAGCCATGCTGTTGACTAATGCTTAATTAACCTGCCCCTTACTGTGGTATTGACATGTTCCACCTCCCTAGACTTTTTAGACTAGCTGTTTCTTGTTTTTTTTTTCTCTCCTGGTACAGTATGCAGTGCATTATTCCTCCTGTAGCAGTTGTACTGATTTATTTTTCTCCTCCAGCTGTTTTATATCCTCTGTTCTCTCTCTTATTTTGTTCTTTTGCTTTTCATCTTGTAAAAGCCACTGTCTGGAAATGTATACATTTTACTTCTGCGCCAGTCAAAAAAAAACCATGCTAAACAAAACAGCCCCCGTTTTTTTTTTTTTTAATTTCTGAGGACAAAACCCAAACCCGAACTGGCATTTGCTATGCATCAATAGCTGTAGCTGCTGCTTGCGTCGTCATGCAGAAGAATTGTGTGCATATGTACTATTCCATTCTGGCTGTCTACATGTTATTGTGTACTTATTATAATTTGATTCACATTGTGTGCATTTATTTATAATAAAGTTGGCTGACCCCTTTGCACAGCTGTGGTGGGAAAACCATTGCAGCTGATCTGAAAGATGTGTTCCATCACTATGTATTTGTGTGTCCTTTCTGCTGTTTTTAATGTTGGAAATGGAATCCATCCATGAGACGAATACAGTATTAATCAGTAAGTTCAATCACACTCGTATTACGGTTGCAATGCATCACTGAGGTTGACCCATAGAGGGCGTCCCCCCAGTATTTCCCCCCTGCTGTTGAAAGTGATCGACTGACTTTTTATAATCACCATCAATACAGTTAAGTTGACTTACAGTACTATTTTCACGTAAATTCCTTTCATTATCATAAACTGAATTTCACTGTACCAGACAAAGCCATGAACAATTTTATCTTCATTTTGTCTTTTCCTGAACCTGATTTAACAAACTAAATCATTCACTTTTAATTTTGTTGCCGCTCACCTTCGTGTTTTTCTTTTCTTTGAAAATAATGTTTGCAAATTCATACACCATAACTTCAAATGGAATTCTGTAGGAATAATATCTGAATGGCTTATGTTTGACTGATTTTTATAGTTATACTGACACCTTTTATGGCTCCAAAGGAGTGAATTCCAATGGAGCATCATTGGTGTCGGAACAGCTGCTCCACTGGAATTTGTGGCTTTGCAGCACTAAAGTGTTTCCTGAGTTTTTAAGGTAGTAAGATTTGGAAGTCTGGGGCTACCTCAGGACAAAGTGATGTTTTACAGCTAGTTGAGTACAGAATATTCAGTGTGTGCAGTGAACCTGTACTTCGTTCAGCCTTTACTGTAGGACACTAGCTTGATAGATGCCGTGATGGCTTCTATAGCCTGAGTATGTAAAAAGTTAAGTTGTTAGAGTAGACAGTTACAATTGCACTACTGAAGATACTTTTGCTAGACTGCTTGGCACAGCTAAAATAACCGAATGAGATGCAGTCTAACCCAGCTCTTCTCCCCAGTTCCAGGACCCTGTGAACCAGAGGACCTCATTGATGGAATCATTTTTGCTGCCAATTACCTGGGCTCCACACAGCTGCTCTCGGAGCGCAACCCATCCAAGAACATCCGCATGATGCAGGCCCAGGAGGCTGTGAGCCGCGTGAAGGTACAGCATGCTTACTGACAATGCAGACCAGTCGTGAAACATGGCTGCACGAAACACCTTATTGCACTTCCATTCATTGACAGGTGCCCGGGTCGCATTTCATTAGGTATTCCCTGAGTGCAAAAAAAATAAAAAAAGTTAATAAAGTAGCATTCTTTGTTTACGTTTCACAGTAATTATGAAAAATGTGAGGTTGAATTTGCAAACAGAACTCTCCACAGGTGCACTTTCTAGATTTATCTGGACCAATTATCTGCTGCAGATAACAGTGCTATAATTTTGAGAGATGTCGCGTTTAGTTTTAAACCAGTTCTAGACCCCAGTGCTGTGAACGATCACAGCAGCTTAGCAGGTGCCTCAAGCAAAGTTGACAGCAGTTGGAATGTAACCTTCTTAAAATAACTTATGCTAAATAACCATGATATGCATTTGCATCTTAAATGGTAATATTTTAATCAAAGAGTTACGCATGGCATCCCTCCGGGCATGTCCTGTTCTATTATGGGACTTAGTGTGATCCAGTCTTTTAATTAAAATGAAATCCAGATTGCTCTTTAAATCAAGTTGATGTGTCATTGGTTATCTTTCTAATGCGTTTTGTGATGTTGGTGAATTATTAATATTCTGTGGCTGTGTGTCAACAAAAAAATATACATGCTTGTAATGGAGTGATTGGTTGCTGCTTTGCAAATCCTTTCTTTCCCGTGAGATTAGGCAGTTTCCAGTGCATGCTCACAATGTCTGTTAAACTGAATAATGTGTAGTATTGCTGTTATTATTATTTTTGGTTGTGTGATGAATCCTTCTGCTGTTTTTTCCCCCAGGAGTGATCTCATTGACCCCCACGTTAACATCACTAAGTGTAATACTGGGATTTAGTGATTTTAACATAGGAGTCAATAAGATCACCCCTGGCGAAAAAAACTGCAGAAGGATTCGTATGTTAAAAGATGTCAGTTTTTCAGGCCTTTTTGTAGAGTGGGATGGCCTGTTTTGGAGTTTTGTTAATATGTATTTGTTTTTGGATGTTTTTGATATGTATAATATTGTAGTATGTTATATTATATTGTATTGTATAGTATATTTATTTGTAATGTGTAGCACTTTGGGATGCAAGTGCTATACAAAATAAATTGGGATTGATTGATTGATAATACAAATACTGTGGAAAGAGAACTGCATTCAAATAAGCCAGTCAGGAAAAAAAAAAAAAAAAAAAAAAAAAAGCAAGCCTAGAAAACCTAGTCCTTGGGAACCGCATGTGTGGCAGCTTGACTTGATGGCTGTATCCAGGCACCCAGGACTATTAATCTGTCCCTCAGCAAGCACCAAGACCCTGAAACCATGGCAACACTAAAACTGCCTCAATTCCTGAATGTAACATGTAACACTCCACTAGGTCTGCAGTATATTTTGGGAGCTCAGCTTTAGGTTAAGATACAATTACTGGTGGCATCCTTTTCAAAAGCACTGCAGCTGTATTTTCCTTATTAATTTTTTGTTAAATATTTGTAAAAGAAAAACAATTACATACCGGTATGTCAGTTATTATAATTTTTTTTTAACAAGGAATTTTAGTATATTAGTTCAGTTTACAGCTGCGCTGCTTTTGAATTTGATGCCACTAGTAAGTAATTGCCTTGGACAGACAGCTGCACTCAAACACCTAATGGGTTTAGGTAATTGAATGATTCACCACTTATATCTGCACAGTGTATTGAGAGGAACTGAGCATCTTCAAAGGAAGGCTTAAAGAGGATACATGTTGGTTTTTTTTCCCCCAATAAATTATTTCCTGGGTAATGCAGCGTCAGTTCAGTTGGAGTGAGATTGATGATTTAGGGCAATATTCAGGAAAAGTTTGGGGATTTTTTTAACAAAGCATATCTACTTTTTGTGTGGACACATTATTATAAAATGCCGTGGTTTTCACTTCTGAGACCTCTCAAACAGTCTATCTATGGCGCAGTACAGCTCATTCTATGTAAAGAATTGCAATCTAAGCTAATTATACATTGGATGTGGTTAACAACTGTTTTGTGTCCAGGTACATGAAGGTAATTTTACAGATCAATCCTCAGAAAGGTAATCTACTGTTCAACTAACAGTTAAAAAAGGTAATTCATCCTCCTGTGCATAGTCCCTAAATAGGATAAGACTAATGCTAGCATTACAGTACACGAGACTGCTTTAACCGAATGGGAAAAATCAGTGATTGGACAGTAATTATGGGTATTCTGGCATGTGCTTTTAGAATCCTTCTCTTAAACTCATTTAATGCCTTTTGTAACTTGGAAGGGGGATTGGGGGGGAGGGGGAGTGAATCTTATTGGTTTTGTCCAGCTGCTTATGCATTAAGCACCAAAAGAGAACTATCCATTATGATGTCAAAAGAGCAAGTTGTCTCTTTGTATTAATAGCACTCAATAATATAAGAAACGGATGCACTCCTTTTGAGATTTTGCTAAAACACTCACTTAAATTACCCAACACATACACCAAATGTCAGAATGTGTTCTACAATAGCGTGCTGTACTGTAAAGCCATAAATATTTGGTGAATCACACCCATAAAACCTATTTTGCTCCAGAAATGTTGGCGACCTGTTGCAGTATACAAAGTATGTATTAGTGGAATTTGATATTCGTTCCAAAAATGTTTGCGTTTTTTTTCATATGCAAAAAACGCACAATAAAAGGCTTGCAAATATTTATGGCTTTAGAGTATTGCATGCATTAAATATGCCTGTATAGTGCAGGCTGTTCTACCAGTTTATCTACATAATATGAAAATATATGTGCGGTGTACTGTATATATAATAGCATTGAATAACTGCAAATCAAAATCTATTCATGTTTTCAATACATTTCTGGTACTGGCTTGGGAAATAAGTATTCAATCAGTGTAATATGGGGAAAGAAAGATAATTGCATACACAATTTGGTTTTCTACCAGATGTACTGCCGACACACAGACGCAGTTAGACGCAGCACACACACACACAGATGCAGAGGGACGCAGCCACACACACACACACACACATCGCAGGTCTTGATCGCCCAACTCCGTATAATCAGTACTCGCATTTTGAGCAACGTTTGTGCATGACAGGAGGCAACCTCAATTATATGGAAACATAAATTTGGCCTTTTTTCTTTTTTAAATCATTGACCCTGAGAGCCAGTCGGCAATACTGCGGTGTATTGAAAAACCTTCCCACCTCCACCTTGTCAGTTTAGATCACTGTCAGGTTTGGACAGGCTGCTTGGAGTGCACTGTAATTTCCATGTAACCGATTTACAGCCTTCAGCTCAAAATGATTTTCAATCCAGGTGTTGTGGGAAATTCCATGTCGGTGTTCAAATGCATTGATCTCGAGGTGACCTTTTGTCTGTTTTTGATGAACCTGTACAGAAGCAATACTCCACTTTGTTCCACATGATGTAATTGTAATGGTCACGTGATGTACATTACTTGCATTCCACCCTTGTAGTATTGGGCTGAGGGTGTGGGGAGGGGCTAGTGAGAGCCATGTTTGGCTTTATTCTAATAATGTCCTTTTTCACAGTGTACATTGTGCTACCATTACTGTTTTAAAATGGGTAAATAGAGTTTTTTTAACGTTTTGTATAATTAATCTTCAAAGGATATTTTACTCTATATGATCTTACATGCAAAATGAATAACTTGTACTGTATTTCATGCAGACTATTTATTTTGTTGACTTTGGGAATGTGTCTCTATAGTTCATAGACCTACACCAGCTATTCAGGATTAGTACCTGTATAATTCTGAAAATCATTATTCATTTTAAGTGTGTACAGTGGACGAATGCATGGCTGTAATTTATTCTGTAAGTGGTCAGTGACAAACATGGCATTCGTTATGGCATGACCCTACCCTATTGTGTTACCCAACTCATGGATTGTTGTTTATTATAAAAACAAAACAAAAAAAATCCATATATTAACGACTCCTTGGTATACAGAATTGATGTACGTCTGCATAATTATTTAAATTTTTTGTTTTAAAGAGCAATTCTGTTCCACTAGTTGCAGATTATTGCGCAACACAGTTCCGCCATCAGTAATTCCAAGTGTTCCTCTCACAGATGACACACTGGTCTAGTGGTGGCGGCTCTGTGTGTGCCATGCTTTTTACCTGTGTGTTTGTTGTCCCTGAGTCTGACAGCCGTGTCTCCCTGTTTTAATGCTGCACAGAGGGTACAGAAGGCAGCCAAAATCAAGAAGGCGGCGGTGTGTAAAACAAATGACCACAGCTACTTCTCCATAATTCCTGACATTCTTTGTGTTTGAGCTTTGAACCATTTTGTTTGAGCTTTGGGGTCCATATGCAAATAACACAACTGTTAACAAAGCATTACATGTTGGTGCCAGTGCATATTTGTTTTTTATATCCAGAATGTGTGCAAAGGCTTGTTTATTTCATCATGGATGTGCGAACCTTCCTTAAACTGCCTAAAATGGTTCAAAGGTTTTCCATCGGCAATTCTCACCCGTGTACCGTCTTCCACTTATCATTCTTTGTTTTTTAAAGGATATTTTGTGTTTTTGTTTTAGTGTTACCACCTCTTTAGTAGTACTACTTAAGACCGTTTACAGGTTAACATGTACTGTAGAAATAACATCCATGTAAACCAGTGATTCTTAATGAACAATTGTATTGTTTATAACCTGGGTATCTTGGGAGTCATTACTTCAGTGAAACCGCCTATGTGAGTTATTCATAGCACCAGGAATGCACAGCACACAAAACTAAGTTAATCTTTTTTTTTTTTTTTTAATTTACAATTGTAAGGAACTATGCTGTGGTTCCGATGAGCATGTGCGTATTTGACAGGCGCTTTATATAAGCCTTTATCTGATGTAGTACATACTACCCATTTAAAATAACAATGCATTGTTTATTAAATCTCTGTATCTCTACAAGCACTTAAAGGCACAGTACATTATTTTTCTAACTTGCTTTCATGCGCTACTCTTGTGAAGCGTTTCATTGCTTTGCATTTGATTCACATGTTGTCCTTTTAGAAAGAACTTTGTGGGGTGTTAGGTGTAGATCTCAGTCATGTTTGCCATCCTCTGTTCTTTTTGGGGTTCAACTCAATGTTAATTTCCAATATTCTGATGCTTTTCCTCCCCATTCCCTCTCAGACCCCGGAAGGCGATGCTCAGACACTCACTGAGGTGGACCTGTTTATCTCAACCCAGCGGATCAAGGTGCTGAATGCAGACTCGCAGGTAAATCCCCATCTGCACACGCTCAAAGACCTGACCGCTAGCCAGTTGCTAGGTATCTTTCTAAGACAATTGTTATGTTCTTAAGATTTTCTTTTAAAGGTTTTTCAGAAAGCTTTGGGAGCATAAATATGACCCCAATAAATATTGTCTGAATATATTCAGTTGTACATGTCTGAAGGGCATCGAGAGGAGTACAGGGGATTCATTTATCACTTTTTACAGTCCTTGCAGCTCTAGTGGCTATACCCTGCTTGTTACAACCAGTGGCACTCAGAATGAATGTGCTGCTCACTCGCAACATTCTGTGCATCAAGGAATGAAATGGTGATAATGTCAAATCTGTCTATTGTATGATGGTTCTGTACATTTTACCGTTTGTTTTTAATTTATAATCTAGCAATACGTAGCAGTTCTGCCATATTGAGTACATATTGATCTTTTTCCATTCTGTCTAAATACTGTGATGTGTTTCCCCCCCACCCATCCACCCTAGTTTTCAAGATAGCCCTGCTTTGCATAGACCCCAAAAAGAACTACAGTACGGTGCAATTTCAGTGTTAAGAGCCGTTTTGCTAAATGGAATTTGAAATGACTGCACACCCTGGTGGTATTCGCTCTCTGTGCTGAATAACAGAATCAATCACCTGTACCTGGTACCACCATGGAGTTCAATTTAAATCGTCAGGTTCCACCATGCTCTGTAATTTTACAAATTGCAAATGTATTAGAAGTGAAAGGGACATTAAATTGGGGTTGCTAGATCATTAAATAAAAGGTTATACAGCGTAATAAAGAACAAGGGATGTAATGCAGTTTTATATGCTTTATAACAAATAATATTTAGCATCATCTTTACAGATGCTAATGCACTGTAGTGGAAATTGTGGGATTTGTCCATTTTAAGAATATGTAAAAAAAAAAAAAAAAAAAAAAAAAAAGAAAATGTAAATGACAAAGACCAGACTCTGTGTGTGTGTGTTGGTCAGACCAGCTGTCACTTACAGGGCAGTACAGAAGAGTGGGAACCAGAACGTGGTCCGGACTGCCTTTAAATGTGACCGGACCGTGCAGTGTCATGATCAAGATCTTAGCTATTTTCTCCAATGTGTTCTGGGTATCTGGAGCTAGCTTTTTCCGACACATCTACTGCAATGCAATATTATTCAGCTCTCTTCTCTTAATCATTGGAGGTAATTGAATGACAGGCCCGGATATCACACTGTCTGAACATCGAATTAGAATGTAATAGATGTGAATGAGTAAACAAACCTGTTAAAAGAAAATGCTGACAGTTTGTTTACATCACGCTAACCCCAGAGTGAAGACAACATAATCGGGGGATCTCCATAATCAGAATCAAGCATGACTGTAATTAGGAAAATGAATTGGATGTATGCTTTGAATTTTAAGTTGTGTCAGCATTACACAAGGTCTTAAGAGTGAAAAAAAACACTTGCGTTTAGGAAGGTTTGAAAACATTAAGATGGGCTGAATAGCCCTGCATTCATTAAGTCTAAGTAATGCTGAGGAAAGCAGTTGGGAGGAGTTTATTCCAGCATGTTTCCATCTGCCGCTGGGACTGAATTCAAAGTAATCCAGAACCAGCCCTTTCATATCAAACTCCTACCCTAAAACACAGATTAAGGTGAGTGTAATTTGGATTTCATACAGCCAGGATTTGTGTGATCATGCATGCACCATGTAAATGCATACATGTACATGCACATGGGTTTTGAATGCTACATATTCGCCTTATTCTAAACACCTGCTCCCAGTGCACTTCCAGCCTGCAGACGGATCCAATGACAACCTAATTTAATAATGGATTTTGTCATGCAGGAGAAAGCATTGCATTATTTATTTGGGAACAGTGTATGGTGCTTACATGCTTTTTGTTAATAAACCCCCTACCTGGTTTTGTGAATCCAGATCAGTTTGCTCATTGATTTATTTATTTTTGTGCAGGAGACCATGATGGACAATGCTCTGCGCACCATCTCTTACATCGCAGACATCGGCAACATCGTGGTTCTGATGGCCAGACGCCGCATGCCTCGCACTGCCTCTCAGGACTGCATTGAGACCACCCCCGGCGCGCAGGAGAGCAAGAAGCAGTACAAGATGATCTGCCACGTCTTTGAGTCTGAGGACGTAAGTATAGGAAGCCCTTCTATTTGCAACCAGACGCCCAGTGTTCTCAAGCTTCGCAGCTGTACCTTCAGCAGCTGAAATCTACTGAAACGTTGCCTAATGCAGTAGATTGTTAAAAGTCCTCACTATAGTTCTAGTCCTTGGCTTAAGAAAATACATCTCTCAATAGGAACTACAGGGCTACAGGAGGGTTAGGATAGCATAAGAACATAAACTGTACACACAAGAGGAAGCCATTTGGCCCATTAATGCTATACTGGTTCGCAGTAGATGGTCGACACCAAAACATTGTCAAATTGGGTCAACACTTGGATTGGCTCATTACCCTCATCACTCTGTGCAAAAAAGTGTCTCCTAACCTAAACATATTGTATTCAGTGTCCATGTGTCCAGGTTTTTTTTTATTTTAGTTCTGTTTATTCATGTCTGTGCAGAACTACATAAAGCTTAAAGGGATCCTAGGCTAACTGAATCTCGTTAGTGGTCTGGTCTTGTGTCCCTAGGCCTTCAAGTTAAAACACATTACAGGCATTGCATATTGCTAGATAAAACACTAGGGCTTTTTGCATGCGCCAAGATGTGTGTTTTTGAGTCTGAGTAGCAGGGGCGAGGGGGGCTTTAAGACACTCGTGCCAACTAGCCTCCCTTCTGCATTTATATTCAGGTCTTGATTGCATATTTCCAGCGTATGAAGTCACAAGGCACCATACTGGACATTTTAGTGGTTTAATGTTACCTCTACCGAAACCACTTCAGTAAAACACCCACACACACACAATCTGCCGTGTGGTTTGTAGGCGCCAAACGGAAGCAGTGTTTCAAAAGATTTCTGCTCATAGACTAAGCTGTGCAGCTCTTGTAAAGCATTCTAAGGCCCCCATGTGTGGATAAATTTGAAGCTTCATAAATGTCGGGTCCTTTCCCTATCTTAGTGAGGAATGTGTAGCCTGTGTGCAGGGTCTGTTGTGAGATGAGTCCAAGAGCTTCTGGTCTAATCCTTTCTGTGGACTGGGTGCAAATCTACTGTTTCCACACAGTACCACCGTACTCTCTTAGATCAATCTGATTCGTTCTGTATTCGCATGTCCACTTGCTACAGGTTTTGCTCTGCATTTGATTTACCTTGCAATGTGCAGAAACAAAATCGAAATTCCACCTTGAGTGTTCATTTTATTTACAACATGTTGACCTTCTTTAAGACTGGCTAACTGGAGAGGCCCTTGCATTCAGTTTTGTGAAACTGGATGGCATGCACTAAACCAACAGGTCTTTTGCATCAGGACATCATGGCTTGTCATTGAAGATCAAAAACACAATACACAAATTCTGACTATTAAAGTTGGGTGACTGGTTTGTAATGTATGTATTGTATGAGGTTAACATCGAATGCATATTAATGATCTGACCTCCCATGCCAAACATTATTGTTAATCCTACATTGTATCTCTATTAAGAAATTGTCACTTTTAACATTTCTGGTTTGAAGAGTTAGCTGTGCTTCAAGGTGCTGTTCACACTCATTAAAATGGTAAGTTCAACCAAATGAATTGTCACATTATTTCAGTGCTCTAAATTTAGCTTGGCCATCTGGAAATATTTACCTTTAGGTTGTTTCTTCACATGGATTATTTTCCAGCCTAACATACTTGTTTCCCACCCACAGGCACAACTTATAGCACAGTCCATTGGGCAGGCATTCAGCGTAGCCTACCAAGAGTTCCTGAGAGCCAATGGGATCAACCCTGAGGACCTGAGCCAGAAAGAATACAGCGACATCATTAACACACAGGAGATGTATAATGATGATCTAATCCATTTCTCAAATTCTGAGAACTGCAAAGAGGTTAGAGTTCTTTAACCCACTGAAGTTATCCAAAAATGAACGGGGAGGAAAAAAAACATGTTGGCGCTAGAACAGTGAACGTTTGAAAGAACAAAAAAAATAAATGCATTCACAATAACACACCAGCTCTAATCATTTGGTTGCCAAGTAGGTGAGCAAGACAATCAAAGTGAGCTGATTATACACTCTTCAGTGGACCTGATAACAATCCTGTTTTATAATTAAAAAACAAAACATACTTTGACATATTGCCTTAAAAGTTGTTGGTTTTTTTAACATGTTTTTTATTGAGGTACAAGTAGCATTTAGTACATGTTTGTTACCCCTCCCCGACCTGGCTACCCTGCAGTTGGAGCTGGAGAAGCAGAAGGGGGAGATCTTGGGGGTGGTGATTGTGGAGTCGGGGTGGGGCTCCATACTGCCCACAGTAATCCTGGCCAACATGATGAACGCAGGACCAGCCGCGCGGTCAGGCAAGCTCAGCATCGGAGACCAGATCATGTCTATTAACGGCACCAGTTTGGTTGGACTTCCGCTTGCCACTTGTCAGGGGATAATCAAGGTAGATGTGTGTGTTATTTCAGAAGTTTAACACAGCGGGTCCTAATACGTTTTGTTATTTAAAAGTCTGTTTAAATGGATTCATTATGTTTGGTATTCATTAAAATGTTCCAGACTGTTGTTGGTTTCTTTACATGTGTACAAAACTCTTATTTAAGGCATAAAAGCCTAAAAGAACATTCTTTAAATGTACAATAATAGCAGACCTGCCAGGCACGATCCTTGAAGATTCTGTTGCCGGTGGATATTTAATTAGCGGGCGAGTTTATCACCTTTTCGCTCTGTAATGAACGGACGACTAGATTTAATTGCGGAGCAGTGCTTTCTGTCCTAGTCTTTGATAGGCGTAGCGTTTTATGTTGTAATCGACACTCTCTTTTAATGTCCCTTGATAGGGCTTGAAGAACCAGATCCAGGTGAAGCTCAACATTGTCAGCTGCCCGCCGGTCACCACCGTCCTCATTAAGAGGCCAGACCTCAAGTACCAGCTGGGATTCAGTGTGCAGAATGGCATTGTAAGTATACATATTAGTGGCATTCACAACCGTCTTTATTACATTGAAGATGAGTGGATACAGGTAGATAGTTTAAGTTAACACTTAAAGTATATTATCCAGGATAAACATGTGTTTAGGTATACACTGATAAAACCCCACTGTTCAGATTTTCAGTGGTACATTTTAAATGGGATGTGTGGGTTTTTTGGACCTTTTTTTTTTTTTTTTTTTGGTGTTTTTTTATTTTTTATTTTTTTTTTTTTCTGCACAGGAGTCCAATAAACACTGTGTGGGTATTCCGAATCCAATTCTGAAGCCCTTCTTAATACCAGCTAATCTGTTATCACACAGCGTGCAGCTGTTCTTATTTTTAAGTGCTTAAAAAAAAAAAAAAAAGGACACAGGCTGGCATGCAACCCAACCGCCAGGAATTAGCATCAAATTCCGTTTTCAAAAATAATGCATTTCTGTTGCAAAAGGTTTATGGTTGTCATTTAGAAAAAAAAAATTAACAGGACTACCACAGCTGTAAACATGGCAGTTCTATTTAATTGACTGTCCACCAATAGGATACACAAAATTGATTGTATGGAGCTCTTGCTCCCCCTAGTGGTTTTGTATAGTTATAGGAAAAACACATTTGAAATGAACCACCAAAAACA
This sequence comes from Polyodon spathula, assembly GCF_017654505.1. NCBI lineage: Eukaryota > Metazoa > Chordata > Actinopteri > Acipenseriformes > Polyodontidae > Polyodon > Polyodon spathula. The sequence goes on from NC_054557.1 coordinate 11,303,901, forward strand.
CATAAAAAACAGGGAATGAAAACAATACAAGTCACTATTTCAGTATAAAATGATATTGCTGAACTAATGAACTAACCCTACATGACATTCATCCTAAACTGACTTTGAGATTACTAGCTCTAATTATGAAATGTTCTCTGGGCCAAGCTTCTCTGGATTGAACCATCGGTCCAAATGTTTCTACATCCCGGCTGCAATTTAGTTCATGCTGTGTCTCAATCAACACAAATGTCGCTAAACAGAATAAACAGAAACGTTCCTTGTGGAAGTGTAACTTTCATGCAGGCGTAGCTGTTTGTTAGTGCATCGGCTCACGAACGGCCATCATGCATTTTGTCTCGCTCAACCCGAGCCAAAGAGTGCCAACCCACATCCTGAGGTGGGTCACTGGGACCCGGGTTTCACACTATGCAAGATTGTGGCCCGGTTAGCTCGGACCTGGGTATGCGTGCCAGTGTGAAAGGGGCTTAGCATGTTGACATTAAGCATGAAGCTACAGTAGGCCTCTCGAGATAGGGAAAATAGAAATAAACCTTTTCAGAGTAATAATATTTCTCTAGAATTCACATTAGCACCAGGTTTATTACGGTGTATTGGTTTAGCTGTTCAAATGCAATTACTTTAATCTCCCTTAATCGTTGGCTGAAATGAACTGCCGGTTTGAGTTGCTTCAATGTGCTCTTATTTTCAAGTCAGTTACACAAGTTAACACTACTTTTGTTACACTCAACAGGGCCAGGTTATCAAAAGAGGCAAACCATTGCTTGAAGATCAACCTAAATTTATTTTGGATCAGTTGCGTAAACTGTGTATAGTCTTGCATTACAAAATAATACATTTCGATTCACGTTTTCTTGATCATCAATAAAAGTGCTTCTTGACACCTTTCAGCCACAGAGACTAATGCATATCAACCTACTGTAACAAATGTGTATATCCATCTAGTACGAAGTCCTCAGGGTTGCAACATTTTAGTGCCATTACACTGAACTGACTGGGTCTGTTGTGCTGAATAATATTCAGAGTGGTGTTTTGAGTCACTATGTAAACTTTTCAGATTGAAGACGTGATGATAATGTAATCGCTCGATTTCAATTTACTGCTGCTCTGGGAATACCTCTCTGAAATGGAGTGGCTTTCGATCCCTGATGAAAATAAATAAATGGAATGGAAAGCAGGAGTGCCTCCTCTGATGCTTGTTAATAAGTGTCCTGATTGAATTCTTGATAGATCTGCAGCCTGATGAGAGGTGGAATAGCCGAGCGAGGAGGGGTGCGGGTCGGGCACCGCATCATTGAGATCAACGGGCAGAGCGTGGTGGCAACAGCGCATGAGAAGATAGTGCAGGCCTTGTCTAACTCTGTGGGGGAGGTAAGCACTTCTTGGGGGAGCAAGCATCAATGTGAGTTATGTGCAGGGAAGTTTAGGTAACAGGTTTCACAATGTGGATAGCAGAAACCATGTTGTCTGTCTTCATGACATCATCCAGCCACTGGATGGTGTGTGTGTGCTGTATAGAAATCCCACACACGGTATAAACAGAAGGGAAATATTTGCGTTATTTACCCTGTGATCTGTCCTGGTTCTGACTGTGCAGTACGAAGGTCTGTTAATCTAATTGTTGTTGGTTGATCAATAGATCCACATGAAGACCATGCCAGCAGCCATGTTCAGGCTCCTGACTGGGCAAGAGACTCCAGTATACATCTAGCATGAAGATACATCGTCTATAAGGGAAACCACATCAAGCAGCGGCTCTGCGTACCTGGAAGAAATTACGGTAAATAAAGCGGAGGACTTAAAGTGCTAGAAGAACTCCAGAGGACTTGCGAGTCCTGAATTAACAGATTGACCAGCCATTGGATTTTTTTTTTTTTTTTTTGCCAAAAGGGATGTCAGTCTTCATTTAGTGCAGACACCTTTTCATAAACACTAACACTTTACAAATTTCCCAGTATAAACAAAAAAAATCTCGTGAAAGGCTGGTGAAATGGATATTGTTATTTACTTGTACTGTTGTGTGTTGGATGTGCATCTGGTCACATGATGGAGGATTTGAGTGTCTAGTATGAACAGAGTTTAATTTTATATATAGTATATATGTTTTTCTGTTCAGCAGTAAGGATATTTGTAGAAATGTTCTGTGTAGGATGTAAATATTGATTGAATACCAGCAAGTACCAGTGTGAGAGTGTGAAATCCTTGATTGAGGCAGGGAGGGTTTCAGAGCCTTCAGCTCCTCAAGCCCCTTCTGGATTCTCTAGTTAGAATTTAAGTAGCATTAGTGCATTGTAACACATTGCCTTTGAAAAAACAAAATCAATTCATAAAAAAAAATACGGCTGTATGGCAGCTTAGCTAATATGTTGCGGCGTGTGCCTTCGTTAGAAATGGATTGAAAGGATGGTACAGTTCTAATACCAGTTTCTAATTATAGGCCATTTGTGGGCCTGTGAGGAGGGTGTAGAGCCAAGTTAGAAGCGAGAGCATTAATGTCCTCATTTTGTTTGAACTGCTAAACGGCAGGTAACAAGACCCACACAAACGTGTGGGGTACGGCTTGCGGCAGGCAATGACCATTGAGGTGAAAGATCTGTTGTGTCTGTAGAAGAGAGGGCAAAAAAATCACGCCAACAAAGAGAAGACTGGGTTTCAGGAAAAGTTTCAAAAATCCATTTTTTAATTTTTTTTTATTTAGGATTCGCCATGGTTTTTAGAACTGTGTTTTAAACAATAAGACAAGTAAACAACGGTTTACCTTTACCAGTTATCTCCCCTATACTTGCACTGTTATAAAGCAAAGTGCCCTTCAGTAAAAAATTTAAACCAAAAATGAAAGTAGCCTAAATCTAAATTGAGATTTTTAGTGTAAAAATAAAGTTAGGATTTTTGTTTTTATTTTTTTTTTAAATTATGAATTGCAGCTCTGTCTCCCAATTTTAGCCCTCTTTAATGACCAGAATATCAGTTTGAATGATGTTGTGAATGTACAGTGTTTCAGGTGTATTCATAACCATCAGCAGTATTAGCATATGTGTAAATAATACATACTGTGTTAGATATTGGACCCATTAGGGGACTAAGTGTTAGCTGATCTTAACATTTGTTTGTCTTGATGTTGGGCCACAGCCTTGAGGGGAAAAAAAAAATACACTGTGACTGAAGAAGGCTTACTGTTCAGTAGCGCTTTCAAATTTACGGTACTAAAATAATAATAATAACCCGTTGCATGCAGCTAAAGATAGAACAAAGTCATCCTTGGGGGGGAATAAAAATAATAAATCTTACCTTTTAAACTGTCCGTCTCGTTGTGTTCTAGTAGTTTACAGGGCACTGTTTTGAAGACAGTAAAACTATTTTAATGGGATAAAGCTCAGAGCTATCTGGAATAATAACTTGTTGTTCTTGCTCGTATACCCCTGCATTGTGCTGTTCTTCCCAGAAATTGTTCCTGCACTTGCCTCGTTCATTGTAGTATGGGAAACACCCTCTCTGTCTACAAAATGCTTTTGGAGCTTCTGGAAGTCAGGATTGACTATTCTTTTTAACTTTATGGCTTGGCTATTTGCTACAAAAAAATAATTCTGTTTATAAACAGTAAATCTCCCCTTGCCTGCTGCTGCTACAGTCCATACAGGATTACATGTATTGTAATACTTTGCTTTGTTTGCATTATTATTTCTGTAGTCATTAGCTGCTACTGTAGTTCTATGATAATGTTCCTTTAAAGAATCCACTTGTTTGAACTCTGGCTGGTTATGCTGGAATAGTGGTCTGTTTTCCCTTAGCAGTTGGTGTCCTAAAAGCAAATGTGACTAACTCAAGGGAACAATGCTGGTTTCTCACTTCCTTAATACTTGGTTGTATGCAGGCTGTACAGACAACCCCACTTATCAGTGAAGGTTTGTATTCTTCTCTTAAATACTTTAACGTAACATGATGGCAAAATAAATGATAGATCTATGAACAGCCAACGACGCAGAGAGAAGAAAAAAATCATACTTTTTATTAGAACACTGGTAAGAACTGAAACACACTGAGGTAAGTTTAAATAATACAACTTTAAGTTGTAGCCGCTGTTCATTAAATGCCTTGTCTTTGCATTTAAAATATCATGCTGTTCCACACAGCACACATGCTCTTTCCAGTTGCAGTATGAGAATGAAAGAGATTAACGCATTGGGGACGTTTCAATTGTAGGCAGATTCAGAGTTCGGTAGAAAACAAGAGCCAAGATTTGAAGATTTGAAGACATCCCCTCTGAGCTGAGTTGAACTGGTGCAGTCTCCTGGATGTACAGTATTTACTGTAATTTTAAATACCTGTCAATTTACCCTGAAGAAGACATTCATTTTTGTCTTTAAAAAAATAAAATAATAATAATAACAACAACAATACTAATTAGAATGGAGTTTGTTCACTTCAGCAGTGAGCCCCGACCCTCCACGGACTGCACTGTGGAATCCCAGTTGGCATGTGTTTGAAGGGTGGCGTGTCAGAGGATGGTTTCCCTGCACACCCCGGTGAGGCTGTGTGGCCGGTCCTCGTCCCCAGGTCTCTGCAGACGGCTCCTCCGCAGGCTGGAGGAGGGGGAGCTCAGGTCCCCACAGCTCTGGAGGTGCAGGTCCTGCTGGAGCCGTTTCCGTGGGCTTTTCACATTCTGCTGGGAGTTGGTGATCACCTGTTTTGAGTATGAAGACGCATAGGTAAATAAAATAAAACAAAACAGCAAATCTAAATAAAATGTTCCCGTGGTCATGGCTACACTGGGATGTATTTCAACCATTTAACACTGTATGATAAGTACTGAGCTGTCTCGCTGATCAAAACCCAAGTTACTTAAGCCTTTTACTGGAGATTAAAGATTTCAAGAAACGTATACAAAGCAGCATGAGGTTTCACATTATAAAACCATGGGCTTCTTTTTGTTAAAGTTTATCCACATGATACTGTAGTTTAACTGCATAGGAAACATATTTTTTTCCACAAGCTATTCCAACAAATTCTATTCTTGCAGCATTAACTTGACTAAACAGTTGGAAAGCAGTAACTATTTCTGCCGTAAGTAAACTTACTGATCGACTACCCAAGGATAACTAATTAATTTCAGTGTCTTCAACTAAAGAAATAAATACAGATGGACATTAAGATATTAGTTCAGTGCTCTGCTGTTTTGAGTGGAGTTCTTTCCTTGGCCTGTATAGAGGTATGGGTTTTTAAGGCGTTGAACATGTCTGTGTATCTGCTGTGTAGACCTGTGTGTAAAAGCACATTATGACTAATTTATTTGAGCAGACTACATCCACACTGAATCAATGTGGTCATTGTTATGCAGTCTTCCTTCAAATCGAAAATGTGTTATTAAAATGGACAGTTAAAGTTATCTAAGGCTGAAAAGGACAAATGGAAACAGAAGAGCTGCTCACGTCACAGCAGGGAAGACTGACCTATGCAGCTTCAAAATTATTAAAACAGACTCCACTGTAGTAAAAAGAAAGTGTCTGCAAGCCAGAATAAAAAATAGAACCAGGTTTGTGCATTCTAATACTAACTGACTCAACACTGAATCAATACAGATTAGTCTAACTATATCATGTAAATGCATTGTGAGGTGGTGCCCGAATATATAAACCCTCTATTTATTTCAGTATTATTCCCATGCAGTTCATTTTGATTTAAATTTTTAACACTTGTCTCGAATTTGGAATCTAACTGAGCACTGCTGGACTCAACGGAAGAGGTGAAGCCACCTGCTATGGCGCAAAAGGGGTTGCAAAAGATATGCCCCATACTTGTGCAAAAAGCTTGTACAAGGGAGGCCAGACCAGTTTAATAAAGATACAGTGAATGTGTGTCACAATTATTTGCTAATAAACTATATAGTATGTCACATAAGGGTGACTTAGTATTTAACAAGGATCAGCACATTCTAAGACCACAGGGTGTAATTTCTTATATTTCCGTTGTACTCTATTCAGTATAGGGTTAAACAGGAAACTGGCTATAGAGCAAACAAAGTCTGTTTAGTGTGTGTTTCTCATTCATCTCAGCTCACCTGGTCAATGACATTGGCACTGAAGATAGCTTCCTCCATGTGTCGCTCATCTGTCTTGATAACAAATTTGATGCTGTTGACCACATGCTGGACTTCAGGAGGTAGATTGCAGCTGGAGTGTTCGAGAAATTTTGCCACCAGTATTTTGGTGTCTTTGTATGCCTTAAGGTCCACCAAGGAGTGTGGCCGCTCTTTGGAAATGGCTTGCAATGCCCTCGTTTTCAATCGAATGTCCACTTTGCTGGCATCCCTCTGTCTTGTGGAGGACGGGGTGTGTTTGACAGCACCTTGGCAGGGCGCAACAACGACGGAAAGTTCTGGACAAGCAGCTGAAAGATAAAATAATGAACGATGTACATCTTGTATAAAGCTGTTGCCGACTTGTCATCACTTACTTGCATTACAGTCTTATTGTGCTTCCATATTACTTTGACACAAAACAGTCCCTTGACCCAGACCAGCATGGGTTCCTAATAGGTCAGTGTAACTGATTTCATCTTTCCATTAATAGTAAGTACAAGGTGTATTATCACTTGTATTTTATTCTGTAACTGCTGTTATCTGTAATGACATACTTTGTAACAACTGTAAGTCACCCTGGATAAGGACTTCTGCTAAGAAATAAATAATAATAATAATAATAATAATCATCATCGTCTTAAAAATGACATATGGAATATTCAGTGGGTTTGGGATCTGGTTTTACCTGCTAAAGGACTATTAAATTTATTATTTTCCAGTATTTTCCAGTTCAAAAGAAGGTTTTCATTGAATACACAGGACTTCCGAGTTCAGTTATTACTGTAATGTATATATATTTTTTTATCTCTCATATATATGTCATTGTATTAACTGGTGGTATATGAAATGACATGTGTTTCCCAATTATGTCCATATGCTGTACTTAGCTTGCACTGAATATGCCTAAGAGACTTCTCTCAAGGTATTCATTACATATGCCTGCCTCAAGTGCTTGACATTAGGCACGGCCCAGGGTAATTATTGCAAGTCAGACATTTCCTGTATTATTCATTGTGAACTCTAGAACTGGATAGTCTGAAATGTCCCCCTGGCCAGCGGCAACATCAGAACTTCAGCACCTCTTTGAAATGAAAAATCAGCTCAGCAGCTCCTCCGAACACAGAGCCAGCTCAGCTGGGGATTCCTGAGTGCTGTAGAATCCTAACCCTACACTGCCTAAACTCAGCAAACCACATTCCAGCTCTCTTGAGACCTGAAACAGGCTTTTAAAAAGTCTGTGTGAAGAAGGCGACTGCATTATCACTAAGATTCTGCCACCCTTGGAGAATCCACCAGTGACAAAGGGATTAGGACACCTCCTACTATACTGATAAGAAACCAATACACCTAACTTTAGATAGCTTTTAGCATAGCTGTCGGTTTTATTCTAAACATACCCTCATCTGATTGAGAAAGCTCTATAGGCAATTTACTGAATGTAGGAAGTCGTCTAAAATCTCATCAGGTAACTATTAAAGCAGATCAAATATAAGATGAAAATAAAAAGACAGGTAGTGACAGTGATTTAGAGGACAGATCTCAAACCCCAGTGCAATGGAGTGGTCATTTTGAAAAGTGGTTCGAAACAGTTGGTAAGTGTTAAAATTTGTCAGGATATTAACAATGAAAAGAAAAAAAAGTACAGGTACGCTATTTAAACATTTGCAGCAACACAAGGGGTTGTGCAACGCTATATTTTTCAGAACCCTGCTACTTATTCTTCAGAACATGTGAAATACTGTTATTCATTATCTGAAGGAAAGGGTGACAGTACCTGTCTCAGCGGACATCTGCAGGGATTCTTCATTGACCTGAGTGCATGCAGCGGCACAACTGTCACCTACCAAGACAGGAATACAAAAAAAAAAATTATATATATATATATATATATCAGCAACAGTCAGTTTTAATGTAATGCCACTGCTTGTTTACTCAGGCTGCACATAAAACTCTTAGCAAGTTGAACACAGTATAAAACATTTATGAACGCGTGCCACTTACTTTCAGAGCTGGATGTACAAGAGACGGGGTCGCTAGTCGAGCGTATGATTTTAGAAAGCCTGTATTTCCTGTCGTGTCGCTGGGGTCTCGCTCTCTCCACGCAGGCTGAGAATGAAGTGCTGCTGTGTGACGAGCTGGCTACTGACTGAGGCAGTGAGGAAGAGCAGGAGGATGACTGGGAATAGATTGCAAAGCACAGCTTCTTCTGCTTGGGTGGAGAACAGGCAGCTGCAGCCTCCCCGGGCAAGGCCTTAGACTCTCTCCCCAGCGTGCAGTTGTTGTCGGAGGACCAGTCTGGGGACCTGTCCTGGGTGAGGGAGGACTCGCTGAGGCCTGCCGCCTCCTCCTCATCCTCATCCTCATCCTCCTCCTCCTCCTCCTCCTCCTCCCCAGGTGAGCTCTGGTGGTGGCTGCAGCGGACGCTGTGCTCCAGGCTGGTGCAGCTGCCGTCTGTAGCCACCGTGCGGATTGTGCTGTATGGAGAGAAGTCTGTAGATCTGAGGGAGCCCTGCACCTCCAGGGAACACAGGTCTTCAGAGGAGCAGCAGTGATCTGGGATATCGGCCATTTCTGAGACCATCAGAGACGTGCTGTCCACAGATGCTATTGGAAGATATTAACAGGAGTGAGTAAAGTTACAGCTGCTTTTCACAGATATCTGTTTAATCTGCAGCCACATTTTTTACAAGCATGGAGATAATGGACAGCATTACTGCTCACCTGTCTGAAATATGATCAAATATTGTAGATATTCAAATTGGATAACATTTTATACTGTACCATGGCAAGTACCGACATGATCATCCCCTTACCTTGTGTGCTGAAACCTGCCGTCGTGTTCCTCTCACACAAGCTGGACTCAGTCGCTTGCTGTTCCAGACAAGTAGTTACCTTCACAATGAATAACGTGTAAAAAGATGTTACACTTAAACTGCATTTCCAAGGTATTGTCTGTCATTTTAACAGCTGTTGTATGGATCGAAATGAGTATATTGGAAGCAGCGCAGCTACACACAGTTTAATAATATATTCTGATTGTTCATTCTGAAACAGTATGAAACAGAGATTTCCAATTTATTCCATTGACTGACATATTAATATATGTAACTTAATTAATTCTTACTGCTCCAACATAGCACATCAAGATGCTGTTCATGGAGGTGTTGACGTGAGAACAGCACTACACAGTATTTGCCGTGAATCGACTTTTGCTCTTTTGTGTATCAAAAACAGATTTACAGAACACTGCACACAAAGTTTAAGAGATGTACTCTTTTCAGGAGAGAAACAAAAACATCATAAAAACAGACTTGATTCCCAGAGCCTATTCAGAACAATGAATACAATGTGTCTGCCAGTGAAAGCTGTCTTTCAACAATCCTTTTAGTTACCCTTGTTATGTACTTGGCTGTAGCACTCCCAGTCCCATACACTATTTCTACAATGCAGCTTCTCAAGTGTTCACTTGCTTTGTTTAATGTGAACTACTGACAACAGGTTACGGCACCCAAATCAATTCAAGGCTAATTTCAGGGATGTGTACATTAAGCATGTGTACACAGGCTCTCAGAAGTACCACTGATAAATATGTCGACCTGTTTGAGAAGTGATAATCATACACGAATCTGACAATAAAGCTATGATTGTAGCAGCAGAAGAAAAACTGTAAAATTAGGAGAGGTGACGAAAAATACAAGAGCAATGCTTTCTGGTAAAACAGCTTCTCCCTATTTGACATGAGCAAGAAAACCTGTGAAATTAGTAATGATTAGGACATCATCTACCTATAAAAGTCCGATTAGGAGATTTGTTTTTATACTTATGCCAATAACCATTCACAATTCAAGGTTTTTTTTTTTTTTTTTCACATTTCAAATTAAATCAGTGTTTTGTCAGATTAAGTGGGGAGTCACTTAAAAGTAGAATGCCGCTCTCCTTATTGGTGTTTAGGCTACAATCCTTTTGTGAAGCAATACATAATAATAATTCACTCTCATCGCTGATCCCAAACCCAATGAAAAGATCTAAGCCTCTACAAGGACCCTCCACACGCTGAGGATATCTGACCCACATTCAGAGAATTCTGCTTTCTGGACGGTTGCCTCTTCAAGTTATTTGATCTGTAGATGCTGACTCCCTGCTTAATAAAAGACTGGGTCAAGGCTGTCTAGCCACATTTCACATGTAAAAACAGACCAAACTGATTTCCATGGGCTGATACAGTCAATGTTCCTCTGGGACTGTGGTCAGCTCATTCACAGCACAGCTTACAGATTGGTCTTACATTAGGTAAAAAGTATGTTTAGGATTTCTGCGGTTGGGCTGTAGACCAAGTCTATGGTAAGCATTTTTATTTTTTTCATAGTGGATTTTCCTCCTGGTAACAACAAAATCAGAAATACAGAAGGTAGCTAAACAGAACTGGTATCTGATTTGATTAGATTCTCTGCTTCCTTACCTGGCTAGCTGGAGTCTGCCCCACCACAGCCTCGTAGGGAGGTGGGAGCTCCGAGGGGTACATCGCGCCCGGGCTGTTGATAGGCACTCCATAGATGGCGCTGAAGGGGGAGTGAGGAAAGTCCAGGTGAAGACCTCTGTAGAGTCCCAGGCCAAGCATAACAGAACATAGAGATGAAAAACTTTGGTCAAAGTTGAGCCCTGTTATTCCCTACGACAGCAGTACTCAAGGCCTCTGGCCGTGCTCACGACCAAGTCAATTGCCTCTACACCAATCCCTAATACATATCCCAAGGCTACAAAGTAATGTAGATTTTAACCTCAGCCATCATATATTTTCTTGACAAGGCAGCAAAATATGTCATATGGAAGGTAAATCAACATGCATTTATGACTCAGAAAAAAGATAAAGTAATCAATACGCACGGCTGAGTGCAGTAAGTGTTTTAATGTACCTCTGCGCCTCTAGGACTGGTGTACAGGTGTACTCTGGAGGGTAGTATGGAGGAGGTGGTATTGGAGGTATAAACTCATCGAAATCCAGAGTCTGGTGTAGAATAGTGCCATGTGGAGACATACAATCTGGGTTCACAGAGCGTGACCTGTGTGGAAGAAACTGAAAAATAAGAAATCAATGAGTTTTTAAAATACAAAGATCCCTGGCAATGAAAAGCAAGAAGCTTTTAACAAGGTCATTTATTTAACAAAAAAAAAAAAAAAAAGTGTTTAATATGTCAACACTAGCAGGCATCAAATCCTCTGATCCCTTCACAGCTTCCCTGGCAAATACACAAAACACTACTGAACACAGTTCAAACAATAAGATCATAAGACCAAAACCACTACTGCTTATCTTCACATTATAGTGGGGAAATAAATTGCACCTGGGGTTGAAAGGATAACTTGCAGTGGATAATAATGCAGCTTTTCCAACCCTTGGATTATTAGTTTTCCTCTCTAAGCTGTGACTCCACTCAATATAGTACTTGTCTTCCAATGTTTCTCAAATCATTAATAGTGCAGAGCAGCCAGTTCACAGGTCCTTCTGTCAATTTTCATTATTAACAGCGATACATTTACACTCAGCAGATTCCAGCAGTCTATGAGCCTCCAGAACTTGTATATCTGTTGTTTTTTTTCTCTCTTGCTGATTTCCACACACTTTGTCAATGAATTTGAATTTCCTTTACACTACCGATAGTACCAAGACGCTCCTACACTCAGCTTGATAGCAGGTTGGTTAAACAGATTTGTTTTAATATGGCTTCAGTCACATTTAAAATGCATGAACTGGTCTCGCGCAGTATAGTCCAAAGTTGAGGATAGGTCCCATATCAAAACCACCCCACCATACAGCACAGCGGGCAAGCCTCTGCTTGGAGGCCTGAGTCTAAACAATAGTTGTTCACGTTCAGTGTAGGATTGAGGAGCATTGACTTACCTGCATTGTATCAGACTTTTCAACCCAAACATTTAACCAATGAAAAAAACACAACCCGTTACTTAAACACTGACATGTAAGGATTTTATCCACGTCTGTAGACTACAAAACATGACCACAGCGGAGATATTCTGCCAAGAGCAAGGTAAGAACTTCTCACCCTGAAATTTGTCAGAAGCATTTACAAGGGAATCGATTTTTTTAGGCACTCTAGCCTTCATTTGAAATAAAAATGTGGTAAATCTGGCAGGAATACAGAGACCATTTCAGCACTACAAAATGTGAGTAACCGTTTAAAACAGACTTTTTCTGTCAAGCAAAATATGAAAAACATTACGGGGTAAACAAGCTAGAGAGTTATGAATTTAAAATATCCCAGTGCGTGATTCAGGGCAGTAAGGTGGTAGCAGATTTAATAACCCCCTATTAGAGAGTTTACTGTCGTACATACAAGCAATCAGTGCCACTAGAGCGTTAATAAAAGCTGGCCTCTTTTTGCGGTAGCGGTATGCTCTGCATGTGGAAAGAATCAAGCCAATCACCAATGACTGAGGTACTCGTTTACCTCCAGGTCAGACTCTGCTGTCAGATCCTTTTTTGTAAAATTGTTCAAACACTGGCAAGTTTTTTTTCAATGCGCTTATTCAAATAGATGATCTAATATAACATGCTGTAGGCGAATGACTCCCGTTTCACCAGTTCCACAGAGCACGTCTGTTTGCACAGCAGTAAAAGATTCAATGGTAAGATAGACACAGCGAGTAAAGTAAGGCACAAAAAGGACCACAAAAAACAACAACAACTTTAGATTAAGATTGTAAATTTATAAAAAACAGAAGAAAAAACACAAGCAACACAATTAAGAACAAGTAACTGTTTCTCGTCTGTATCTTTTATGACTGCACCAGGGCAAGGATATCAAAAGAGGACAGAGCTGTGTCTCTGGAGAAAGCTTACTGCCTGATGCATATTTCAGTAGCAAAAGTAAATCACATTTACTGGAACCAAACCCAAACTTGGTTACTCCAGAACTATATACAAGCCTAAGAAAGAAAACTCCACTAAACGTGGACTGCTAATCCAATAAAGGAACTACTCAATACTAATCTTATGTATGCCCAAACATACTGCATATAGGTCCAGTTTAATTTGCAGTGTAAGGCACTGGAACTGTTGAATGAATTATCCTAGAGCTGTAGGAGTTGGCTCTTTAGTTTACAAATCAGAGGTAGTCTTTGAAGTAGCAGCCATTCCCATTGCTAATATCATTCAACTAAATCAGTCTCCAGTCTTGCCCATCAGAGCACCCATTTCCGTGTGATAGAATTCATGGTGCAAAGCATAAATGTGAAAAGCCTCCTGGTATAGAACATTAACATGTAATGCCTCTGTGGGTTTATTATCCTCCGTTCAGAAGGTCTTGCTTCCTTGCTGGAGAAATACTCGAGAGACATTAAAAAAGCATGGCTCATATTAAAAGAGCCCACATATTTTAATAGGAATCTCTCAGGGGTTACCTTGAACTGTCACCCATCATCAAGTTTGCAGCAGAAATCAATCTTCTAGCAATAAAACATTATATGAACGTTAGGAGTAATATATATATATATATATATATATATATATAATATATATAAAATCATTTAGTTTCAAAGCCATGCGGATTTTCTCAGCTTATTAGAAATAAAAGTGTAAAATCGAGTTTATAAACAGACATCCTTTCAATTGTATTGTGAAGTACTGTGACATGGCTTTGTATTAAAGTATCATTAGTAGTACAGCCTCTTAAAAGCGGGGAGCGGAGGGCGGGGAGCGGAGGGCGGGGGTTACAAAAAAAAATAAATAAATAAAGGAAAGCAACTAAGAAATAAGATCCAAAAAATACCGTATTACGTTATTTAGACGTAATCTATTAATGGTTTGCAAAGATGTTTATTACCTAGACAGTAATCCTTATTTGTAAGCATTGTTGAATACTTAAATTGACATAGGCTGCCCTGTGTGTTGTTCTTTTTATCTGAGTTTGGTCTTCCCTATTGTTATTTTTAAACTGTTTAACCCTTGATGAAAAAAAGTCAATAAAAGCAATTATAAAAAGAAAGGCGTTTAAAAACCCTGCCCCCCATTTCTACAGAATCAACTCACCATCTGCAGGACATCAGTAGAGACCATCTGCATGCAGCACATGGCTGTGGCCAGGGCACACACAATGGTGGAGATGACATTCAGGGCACAGACACTGAACAACAATTCCTGTGTGCAAATGAGATCAGAGTGTTACTTACTGTTCATGTCAAACAGCAGCAGCAGGCAGGCAAAGAGAAAAACATCTCTATTCTGAGTACGACAAATAACACCACAAATACATGACAAGAAAGCACATTCATCTGTGGGTGGCTGACAGTTTGGGAATTGGAGTACAGTATTTTGAGCAGATGACAGTGAAGAATCTGATAAATTCAGAGTAGAAATTATGAATAAAACCAGGAGATGAATAGCCATTGAGACTGAAGCCACAGCACAGAACTTTAACACAGTACAATATATTAAAATCCATAAATAAATAACACATGAATTTGTCACTTGGTAGAAATAACAGCATGACATTTAAAAAAGTACAAAAAGGGTGGGGGGGTGGGTAGGGTTAGGGTTAGGGTTACACAGACCATGCACTCATTCAAAATGACTTATTATGTGTCCTATCCTGGTGTTCCAGTAACTAATAAAGTCTGCAGTCATACCAAGAGGCTGACAAGAAACTTTGATCAAACTCCAGCCATAAAGAACGCAATTTGCATTTTAAAAACCATTTTAAACCTAGTTTTAGCAGAATAACTAATTTACTGTCAGAGTGTGTGTACACTGGCAGTGGGAAGAAAAGCATATAGGGAATTTATAAGGCTGGAAAAAAGGGTTTGCATTTTGCAGTGAAGCATGAATGAGAAGGTAGCATTACAAAGAGAGTTTTACTAGGGTATCGTAGCTTGTGCACTAAGCAGCAATAACAGAAAACGAAACTAAAAACTATTCTAAAACTACAATGGCGAGTGCTGTTAACTGACCACTAAAAAAATAATAACAATTAAAAAAAATAATAATTAAAAAAAAAAAAGTGCATACTTTCACTTCTTATTTCACAACAATCCAAAATGAAATTACTCTTTCTTCAGTCTCCATTAGTTGGCAGTACAGGTATAAATTATAATAATACAATAGAAACCTGAAGTTCAAGGGGCTCCTCAAGATATGAAATTTATTCAGAAACATCAATGTAAAAACATGAAATATTGATGTGCTGTCCAATTACATTTTCATGCCGTTAATCTTCAAGTGTAAAATTTCCATACAGCAAACACTACAAGAATGACGGATATACATTATGGAATGGCTACATTTTCGTTTTACTAAGTAGAAGTAACATTATTTATGCTTTTTAATTGACCATGAAGCTTTACCTTTAATTAATTAATTTATTTTGTTTAAAGCTGGAATTGAACAGTCTGTGCCAATTCTCCACTCAGGCAGTAAAGGCTAGCGTGCATAGAAACAACTGCACACCCCCTTCGTACCTGAGAAGCATAAATCTAAATAAAAGACACTTGCACACACACTTTGGTTAATGGCTTGCCATTAATCATCAGCCCCTGCACATGCTGTGTCCTCCTCAGCACCAGTCAAGAGCCATGGTTTATACTTAGACCACTACCTTAAGTGTCTGGCCTTTTTAATTCTGTTATACATTCACTGTAATGCATTGCCACTGTAATTTACTAATTGAATCTGAATACTCTGCTCCTCAGATTTTTAAAAAAAATAAAAATCCACTATAAATAAAAGGCCCTATTTAGCAAGGAGTGCAATGGCAAAATCAAATCTATAAAAGGAATAAAAGCATTTTAAATGGTAAAAATATAAAAACAGCAAAACTAGACATAAAAACACAACTCTTAAGAAACTTTGGAAGAATGGTTCCTGATGTATCTTTCCACACAATTCAGGGACAAAATGGAAATGAGGCAGCAGATGATACAGAAATCAAAATTCAAGATGTGAATTCAGGAAACAGTTCAATTGTAAAACCTGCACTATGGGGAATATCATGAATCTGTTCAAATTAAGTATCCATAATTAATTTATGTCATGTGGGAAATTAATTATTTTTATCTCTTAGATTTTGAAATTAAAAGCATAGAGAATGGTGCTATCTGCATGCAAGGTTGTGTGCCACAGCTCCCAAGGCTAATTCTGTGCGCATCAAATCAAATGTATATAAAAATTAGAAACCGTTCCCTTGAAATGCAGTGCTTTGTCAGCAGTGAGGTTCATAGGGGACCCTTACACCATGAGTTACCTTTGCAAAGAGTTGGCGCTCTGAAACATCATTCACAATCTCTTTTCATTTTCAGATACATTTGTCAAAATCAGGTAGTGAGGGTGATGTAGAAATCAATAAATCAGGTCCCTGTTAGTACAGGATTTTGAAGACAATGTAGCACTGCAGAAACCGTCAACTACAACTTCCATGGCACAGTCATATCATTTAAGAAAAAAAATCATTGCTATGGTAAACGTTATTGCAGGGCTTAATCAATATCTGAATTCAGTTTCAGCTACTGTGTAATGGTGTAATTCAGACTAGAGTTGCAGAAACAGCCTTGTGTTTATTTTATTAGCTATGGTCTTCTTACCAGAAGGGGGCACTTTCCTTCCAAGCAAAGCCTCCCGGTTTAAGGGGAAAAAGTCTATCAGTCAATCAGCTTCACTCAGTGCATACAGATATGCTCATTTAGTGCAATCTTTCACGGCTGTCTGCAACCTTGCAAACTAGATTTTGGTCTTCTGGAAAGATGGGCGAGGGATGACATCGCTAGTGATATATTCTGTACAGGGAGTCTCTAAATATATTTTAGGAGGGCCTGACCATGGACCTACATCTGTCATACAGATGACAGCAATGTCAATTTATACTGTTTGATTTAGATTCTTACACAGTACTTTATGGTATAATTTGTAATCCTTATAATGGCAGTCTCTCCAAGCAGGGGACAACCTTGCCATTTAAACATTTGCGGTGGGAGTAGCATGTAATATCGGATTTAATTTCATTATCGTCTTAGTCTCTGCAATCATATCAAAAACCATGAAGTACTGAAGGAGCAGATAGTACCGCATACCCTTGTTCTGTTCCTGCGGTGACTGAAAAAAAGCACAAGACCCAGTAACATTGTGTGTTATTTAACATGCAGTATTGCAGACACTTAGTACTATTCATTTCCCTAAAATACTGTATTGAAAAAACTAAATGAACCTGTTAAACTGGAAAACTTGATCCTGCAGCTTTTTGTCTACAGATGTACTCTGCAGATCTGCATCATAACCTCCTCCTACGTCTCGTTCTGGGATCTCCAGTGCTTCCCACCTGTGACTTTCACCAATTAGGGTTGCTGGCACCTCATTAACCGAGTCCTGCAAGAAGCAACCCCTTTGGTTCCAATCCCTCCCCACAAGTCTGACAGTTTCATCTCACAGCCAGAGCACTAACAATGAAAAAAACAGGCTTGCTTCTGTGTTCCAAAAGACCTTAGGTCAACTGTATATCACATGATGCAGCACAGACATGTTTAAAAACACAATGAGCAGCGCAGGTTCTTATTCTCTTTAGAATCACCTATCTTGCCTACAGCAGCAGCAACCAGAAAAGAAACAGTAGATTATCCACTTAAAATCAGCAAATCCACACAGCGCGAGTCACAATTTGCATAGAAATGCTTTAAGATGGTCTTTACTCCTTAAATGCTATTGACCCCTCTCCATCTACCATGTAGCCTTCCTTAATCTCCCCCTCAAAAGCACATGTGCGTGGTAATCAGTGGTTTAGGATTATGAAATGGCATCTCACTAAAAGCTTGACATGCCATTTCACAATGCTGTCAATCTTAAACGCTTCCTAAACTCCTTATTTCTGGCATGACCCCAATCGAAAGACCGAACTGCAAAGAGACGGCAGAATGGAGGAGCGCCTAGCTGTCAGGGAGGCAGGTCAGGCCCTGGAATCCCCCATCTCTGCTCTAGCCAAGCCAAAAAGATGTTGTCACTACAGTGTCTTAAACATGTTTTGGTAGTCCTGTAAAGTAGCTGAATAGCCTCTTGTTTTGGACAAAATCGTCTCCTGCAGATTTGCTAAGAAGCCCAGAGCAGGCTTACCCCTTCTAGCGCCTACAGCAGCGAAAAGGATTACAATAATATACATTTTACATTGTGCCTGTAGATTGCATTTTGTACGATGGTCTACAGCTTAGCCAGTGAGATCAGGAGGGAATGTAAATGAGCCAGTGTATCTGCGGCTGCTGATAATGTGTGGGATCCTGAGCCACAATCTCAGAGTATCCCACCAATGATTAAGGCTCCTAATTATAAACAGTGAATGCTATCACTGACAGATATTCCTCATCTGGCCTGTGTCCATTGTGCAGTTCAAGGAATCTATCACTTTTCTAACAAGTCATTCACACTGCCAAGCATTTCTAATGGAGAGGCTGGTCAGACAGCAGTCATTTTTCACTAGCTGAGCACACAGGTATGTGTCGGTCTTCAGATGCTTTTCTGGTACACACTGTAGTGTCCCAATCGTTTCTTAAGCAATGCTCTCAATTTAATAGGAGTCTAACGGTACAGAAAATTGCAAAATCACTTAACATCAGACTTGCAGAGCAGATACAGTGTAGTCCTCCCTCGTTATATCTCTCCCTGTTATAATGCCACCCTCACATTCCTCCAGCTATTCTCTCAATCAATGTGCACCAATAATAAACTGCGGTGTTTGCACCCCTTATGTGGCCCCCTCACAGTCCACTATTTCCCCAATGCAACTAGTCAGGTGAGCATATGCAAATACAATGCACTCTCCCTCACTTTACTGCCAGTGAGATAACCAGTACAGAAACCCTTTCATGTTATCTTCCCAGTTGCTTGCTGTACAGAACACATTGGTGTCGTTGTTGTAATGAAAAAGAAATGCTTTCACATCCGTGTTTTGCGGTTTAACGATTCATTTTATTGCCCTCCTTTAGATGGGTTTACTCTGCTCTTAAAATAATAACTTCATGTATTCTATCTACTGCTTTTGGCAACAGCTTCATAATGCTCATAAAACTTTGAATTTGAGAAAAGAATAAAGGATTGGAGGCCTGCTACTGGGTTCTCACACATCTACATGTTAAAATCCATGGCTCAGCAGTGTAACACCGGAGATATTATTTATGTGAAAGATTTCACAGCTGTGCGTTTTCATTTTCCCCACCATGATCTCTCCTCTGGTCTATGGGCTTCCTTCCAGTTTCAGATGAATGCACCTGCAAGAAGAGGCTTTCTGTCCCCCTGTCCGAGGTGCTATCTCATAATACACAAGTTGCAGCATGCATATATATATATATAGGACTCTTGTTTCAGTACTTCTGTTTTATTTCTTCTTTTCTAACACATGCCAAATCATTTATAGGGGGGGATCCTGAGCACAAACACCAGTCCTCAATTTTAACCATCTGCTCCAAACAGTTGCATAAGTAATGAGTGGGTGTAAAGGAAGCAAATGAATGAGCTAATAAAACATTTGTATGGTTTTCCTAATCTTGGATAGGATGGGTCTGGTCTAATGACGGCCATCGTTGCCCGAGAAAATAACCACACACCTTCAGTACCAGCCTGAAAAGCTCTGAGCGAGATGGGGTTGCTCTGGGGGTATCGATAACTGAAGTCTTGAAGAGGTGCAGGAACACCTACCTTGAGTCTGAGTCTGACGGTGTTGCAATCCTTCAGTGAGTTCAGCTTCAGTGTTTCCCCCAGGTTGCTGCTGCAGCCCAGTGCCTGATGGTGTATCTGACAGCATACACACACCCCATCACTGTTAGTGATATGATGAACCTAGCAGAGAGACAAGAGGCGTATCCTGTGAACAAACAGTAAGTAAGAGATGCTATACCAGTATATCAGTTTCTTCTTGTGATGAGCAACTTTTGCGAAGATGCACGTAATTCATCTATAACTTCATAAAACATCCCACCATAGAATACAAGGTCAAACTTAGAAGGAACTTAACAAACCAAGTACACAAACAAGTATTAGTCTACTTGACATTTTTTTCATGAGATTTACTTTGTAATGTTCACTGTATTTGTTTTTAGTTTTAATTGATTTCCCTCCGCTTCCTTGAGACACAGGCTAGCAGTGTGCTTATACCTGTTATAACCTTAATACAATAAAGTAAATAAACACTGAAATGTCCTTTAGCCTTTACTGTAATATAATCCTCAATATGTTATACTGTTGGTTTTAGAGAACAGAGTGTTGTTTATAGAAAAACAATGACAAGGTGTGGCGTAGCCCCCTGGTCAAGGCTGGTCTGCGCCCTTGAATTAGCAGACTCAGAAGCTGTGCTTTAGTGCTTCTTTGCACTGTATTTCTTCAAAATAAAACAAAATAAACACAGGAACAAAAACACGTTCTTTAAAAAAACTGCTTAACTACTGTCAATCAACTCCCAGAACTGTTGCTATGGCGGCGTACTCGTTACTCACGGTTACTGTTCAGGACTAGCAAATCGCCTTCACTAAACCAGCTCTTCTCTCAAACAAACATTTCATTCTTCTTTAATAGGGTGTGGCCAGGGGTTGATTGATAATCAAATCAATGAATTACCTGCTGGCCACATTCCACATGTTTGTAACAACCAATTTTAACACTCTACACTATCAATTAAACAGCAAAACAATTTAACAATTATACGTTACCAAACCAATTTACATTGTGTGGCTGTGCAAAAGGCGTCCATCTTGGCATCAGGCTGTTCATCCACAGCTGAGCCAAGATGGCTACCAGCCACAGAAACACACACACATGTGCGGAGCCTCTGCTCTGCCACACAAGGTTCAATGCGTTCCTGTAGAAGTTAAACTCCCCATCTGTCTCAGGAAAGCAGATGCCCCTGATGGTTAACCTTGAGGAACGACATGTCGTGTCCAGAAAAACGTTGCCTCAAGTCAAGGGTCGACAAGCAGCTGTGCAGCAGTGTGGGCGAGGCTTACCCTGGGGTCGAGGAATGCACAATCACTTTGATTGGACTGCTTTGTCAGAATCTGTGGATTGTATTTCAAACTGCAAAAATTACTTAAAGTACTTTAAAAAGTACTTTCAGATACTTTCGTCCAATTTGAATTGTATAGCTTAGTTAAACACATTTAGTGACGTATCACTGTCATTTTCGGTGTAATTATCTCTTCACCTGCTTCTAATATGATATTCCACTTTAAAAGATTGCTTCTTTACCCTTAAGAGTCACAAGAAAGGACACACATATCAGAAGGCTTCCCACTAATGCCTGCTTAAGATCAGCACCCAGCTGCATTCATTTTCTCAGTCTCTCCCACACCGTCATCTAGCCAAGCAACAATTCACCTTGTTACCACGGAAACTGAGCTCCTGTGATCGTGGTTCTGAATGTTGACTTGACACATCTCTGGTTTGGATCCTAGTCTGCTCATTGGTGCATGGATTCAGGTGATCTTCCAAGCAGAAAATTATCCCATTAAAGTAGCAGTGTAGCGAGCCACCATGCTGGCAGGGGATACCTACCATTTAAATAATGTAATTAATCAAGCATGTTCTTGCCCCAGAACCATTGTGTGCTGACATTTCCAGCTCAGTAAACAAGACTCATCCCATCCGAGGAGTTCACTTGAATAATTAAAGCAGACTGACCCAGCCACAGCTGCTGAATGTCAATAGGACTGGGATGGCAACCCTCGGGGCACAAGGATAAGACAGAGTAACAAATCTGTGAGAGCTTGTGCCCCTATGCCCCTTGCCATTTTATCAACATCAGATGATAAACTTAGCAGCTACAATGTGGACAGCATTTAAAAATCAGAATAAACACAAGGGAATACAAAGTGAGAATCACTTGTACTTAGCAGTGTTTTTATCACATGCTTTCTGCAGCATTTATTTTTGTTTTAAAATCGACAGTTTTGCATTTCCACTCTTATCTCACCTGAATACATACTGCCTATTTGCACTGACAGATCTTCAATTGCTGGTTAACGCATTTCAATGACAATTACCTTTATCTAATCTGGTTTATCCTGAAAAATGTCTAAGCTGTGCTCAGAACAGCGACTAAGGGTTGAAAGGGTATTTGTTCATTTTCTTTTTTTTTTTTTTACATTAAGGTTATCTAAATTCAACCAATTTCTAAATAATGTAGCTTTATTGGAGTAAACATGGATGTGGAATAGGCAGCTTGGAAATCTGCTGTTTCCGTTATCATTAACATTTTAAAATGACAGTAAATGGCATTCCTTTTTTATTTTAAAGCCTTTTTTTGTGTCTGGATACCTTTGCTCTTTAATCGTCGATACATTTCTCCGGCTTTGCATATCTTTAATCTTGTATAAAGTATGTTATCTATCTAATGGTCTCAAAGGAAGTGTGCTTATTTCCTGATTTCCCAGTCACAGACCATGGAAATGTGGCAAACAACTGAAGGACAGCTGTGACAGTCCAGGAAATGCTTTGTCAGATGCAATTTTAGCCTGGAATTTAAGTGTTTGTAACTACTAACTACATAGATAGATGTTTCAGTGTGCAACGATGTATAAGATTCCCTAAACAAAGTTACTGGAAATATGTAAGGAATAGCACATGTGACGTCGTGGCTTGCCTCAGATGTGTTGCGAGGGAAATGAGGTCTGAACTATTGCTTGTAATGTTTTATCAACATGGCTTTGGAACGTCAGCAGCCAATCAGAAAGCTTGACATTTCCAAGGAATTTTATAAATCTGGACAGAAGCAATTATATACGAATACAATTACTTATCTATTTACATTTTTTTCAGGCTCAGGACAGACCCTTAATTTGAAACATTGTATTGTCAAGGCTGGCCCAGAGGAAAATGAGGCAGATTGCATGTCACATCAATCCACCCATACAATAAACACAATGCATCACAGACTGACTATCCTACTGGAGTTAAAAACAGCTGCTGGAGTCTCTTAAATTAGTCACTGAAGATCCTTAAACAACGTCTTAAAGATGCCACTCCAAGCAGAAACGTTTGATGCATTAGCCATTCTTTTTAGTTTTATCTGTATACTGTCTAAAGAGGGGTGGGGTGTGGTGAGGTTAGTATGTAAATCCTTTGCCATCCTCTGAATTAACAACAGCTGTCACTTGGGCAGATTGAAAAGGATCAATTCTCCCAGACTGGCACTGGCAAATCTGGTACAAAGATAAGGTCTAGAGAAGGTTCAAGTCCCTCCAGTGATTCGTTAGAGATCTCTTCCAGGGGACAGGCTTCCTTTGTACCAAGGTCTGCTAGCACTGTTGGTGAAAGCAGTAGTTTAGGAACTATACCAAATATGTACAAACCCTTATGCGCTCTAGTGCCACAAGAGAACAGAAAACTCACAGTGACAATGCGGCAAGATTGCAGAACACTAGTGTGCTATGTTGGGGGGGGGGGGGGGGCATTTTCTTTGAGAGTCTGTTGACAGACGGGTAGATACTAACTGGTATAGACTGGGTGAACTCATAACACTTTCATATAGGCTTTAAAATACATAGGAAATATCACATGTACATTTTGTATTTATAACAAAACAAAAAAATGTACAATTCTTTCACTTCACTACAAGCAAAGAACCAATACAATATTCTCATACCCCTGGCACTGTAGTAAAATTAAACAAACATGAAAAGGTCACCAATTGGGCTTATATAAATATGAATGCCAGTAATTCATTATATAGTATTTGTTTTATAGAGCCTTGTAAAAGCTGTACAAACGTTACAGAAATGCAATCAATGCACTACTGTATGCATTAAACCTGTGTTTTAAATGGACAGGTCTTGGGAGGCTGACTGCAGGTGCTGAAATATTATCTGAGGTGTTACGTTACTGAGAGAGAACAGAGAAAACGTAAAGCCGACAGCATAAACTCAAGAACATTTTATAGTTTACTACTTACTGGAGGCTATTCCATTTTAAAATGTGAAATCCACAGAATTATTCATTGCAAACATGAAAAAAAATCATTTTATCTATCTCTCTATCTACGGTAATCATCCTCTCATTTTTTTTCTCCAACATCAAGTGAAAATCTAACTATTTGCTTGGAAACAGAGCCACACATCAACACACACCCCCAAGCTTCCAAATATACTGAACAGTCCAAGATAAAAACACAGACGCTAAGTTACTATAATATTAGTATTATTATTATTTTCCATATGAAATATAGCACAAGGTCAAGTAACTAGGTGAATTGGGGTGTATAAAATCTAAATAGCTGGGTAACTGATCCACACCCTGAAAGCAACAAGGAATGCAGTGCAAACAATAAGCGCATGCCTGCTTTAAAAAACCCATACAAGTGTCATAGAGACTGTAAGTATACAAGTAGCAGGATTCTTAGTGCAGCAATGTTAACACTGTGCTATTGAGAGGATATATACTGCAGAGGTAGACCACGAATAGGAACTAGGGAGACTGCTGTATGGTACTCTCAATTAAGTATTGTGTTAAAATGATCAGGTACCATGAATTTTAACACACTGCCAAGTCATCCTGTCATCTGAGCTAACTCGGTAGGTGATTATTTAGTTTAATATGAATAGTTCAGGGCTGAACAGAACATCTAACAAGGCAGAATTGGATTGTCCAATTCAAACACACATACTGTAGCAGTCTTGTTGTCTGGTTACTGGTCTCCTGTGTGGCTCACGCAGCCAGGGAGGAACCCAGTTCTCATGTATTCTTTAGCAGGTTGTTTAGCACTTACTGAATCACAATTCTCCAGTGAGTTTACCAGCTGGGCATTCTGGCAGGAGAGGATGGATCCAGCCAGGTTTAACATCACACACACAGCAGACAGCAGCATGAAAAAGGTGATCTGTCAGAAAAAAGAAAAAAACTACAGTTAATATACATACAGTATGGCTTCTGATTTTCTGTGTTTTAACCGACTTTAAGAATTAAATTGATACCCGTTAAGCCATCTGTGTATCTCAATCACAACTGAGAAACATGTTAATCGTAAAATTGATTTAAATTTACAGGGTTTTTTTTTTTTTTTTTTTTTTCCGTGAAACAACTAAATTGGCTTTTCAAATTGGCCAAGCCTTAATTTTTGATTTACAAGCAGGATGTACAAACGAGATCGCAACATGTTATAAAGCGACTAATCTTTATTAAAGCTATAATGAAAAATAATAGTATTTTATGTTGGACACACTCATACAATCGTTCTGTGTGACTGTATTAACATTAATAAAGAGGAGGTTCTGCTTTGAAATAAAAATACGATTAAAAACCCATTTAGTTAAACTGAATCAATTTTACTATTAATACACACAGCAGACAGCACCATGAAAAATGAGATCTGTTAGAAAACAAAGGACATAATTAATATACATACAGTATAACACAGAGATATCAGACGCCTCCCACTGTTAAGCATTCTGGAATCCTGATTTGCTGATTGCAAACTTGTATTACTATGTAGCAGCGCCGTGATTATTTACCACAATCCTTCTTTTCTCGGTAGGTACGGTGAGCAGGTAATGAGATTTAAAAGCATGAAGATCCTGGTAATCAGGAGCTGTGGCTTACTCAGAAAGGTTGAATTCCCAGTGCCTTATAGCTTTCAAAAATTGCATTATTGTACACAACTTATGCTGCAAACATCACATGCTTAAAACATGATGGTGAGTAAAGTAAATGGCAATCCTATGGTTTTAACGTGGGTTACCTTTCACACTATATTATATTAAGATTTTAAAACACCAGCCCAAACTCACTTGGAATTTGATCCAAGTTTATTCTTTTACATTACAAATCAAGTCTTGATTCATTAAGGGGTATTTCCATCCCGTCTGTGAAAGCTGGGCCTTTACTAGTTTTTTGAAATCATGCAAACACACACTTTGACACAAACAGCATTCACAGTTTGTTAGAAGCATAGGAATCAAAGCACACAGAATATAATGATACAGCCCTCCTGTAAAGGATGGTCCATGTAAGGTCAGGACTGAAGCACACTGCCAAGTACTGTGAGGAAACTGGGCACCCATCCACATTATACTCGGCCTGTGATTAGGAAAGGATCTTTAGTTTCTTGTATTAATCAGTTTTACAACCGTTCACAAGCACAGAAATGATAAAATCGCCATTCTACTGTGCGGTAATTTTAAATAGCAAATTCAAGGTTACTGCCACCCATTTCTGCTGAGCATACAAGCTTACTGAATGACCCCCTGCCCATGTGTGAAAAGGGGAGCCTATAACTGACAGGCAAGTGGATGAAGCAATTTTCCTTTAATTTAGCACACTTCTCAGCACCGTTCTCTGAAAGCTTTTCGTTGCACAGCTTCATCATGTATTTTAAGCTTTGCAATTTCCTTGTGCTCAGTGAAACTAAAAACAGACCCCCCCCCCCCCATAAAACACACACTTCGCTGCACAACTTGCAGAACCTGGACGGCAATCCCTTCAAAAGACAAATAAAAAGAGATTCCAGCATTTAAATCAAAGCTCAGCTGTTCTTCAGCATGTCAACTTCAGCCTGTTGAGTAAAATACATTTTGTAGCTTATGGTTTTAGTGCTTTAGGGTAAGATTTGTGAGCTTCCTTATAAAGCTCCACCCAATGGACCCCAATCTACATCTGAGCAAGCCCTACTGTTCAGCCCAGGGCCTGTCTCGTGAGCAGGGCTCTACGTTTAGATTTTTAACTACTGGTCCCTCGGGCCACAGAGGTAGCGTTTTTACTGGCCCGGATGCAATTTTATTTGGCCCAATATATTTATATATTTTTTCATGCTGGTTTTTATTTTCAGTATGTTTCTAACTGTGTACGGTAACCAAAGAGAGCCCACGTCTCAAAAGAAAGTGACTGAACAAAGCCTTTCAATATATGTTACTTCAGCATTTAACATGTATATAGCAAATGCTGGAAAAAGTAATCCAAACTTGGGTAACATTGAAATTAGCAAGGTAATTTAACATTACGATGAATATAAAGACATACTAAATGTTAAGCACAACAACACAGTGACTATAAGAAAGGGCAAGATACTTGGAGTTGGAAAGGTTTTTTTTTTTTTTTTAAATTCTGGACTGCAGTTCAATGTAAAAACATCTACTGTTGACTTTCTGTGAATGGATGGGGAGTAACGGCAACATTTGCACTGACCTTAAAAGTACAACCAGGTATCCTTGTTTTGAATTATTTACAGGTTACTGAATAAACAAAGTAACTTGACTTCGATTCACCTGATGTCAGTATTTGATGGCTAGTTGTAATTAGTAATGTTAAACTATTGTAATGTATTTTCTATTTTGGCCAGATTACAATATTTACACTAAGATTATGTTATAAATATTATTTGTTAGACTTAAACAGATGTAGAATATTTAGGTTGCTACCTGCCAAATTGCGCTCTCTACCGGCCCCGTGCCACTGGGCCACCGGGCCATGGTTAATGTCGAACCCTGCGTGAGTGCCAATCTGTAATGTGGAACACGCTCCTCTAAGGAGAAATGTACTGTTCTTAAACTATTAAATACATGAACGTACCCTATCAGAAAATTACTGGAACAAGGTCAGAAGTAAAGGGGGTAATTAAGTACCTGTGTCTGAATTGTATTCAAACAAGCTATGATCATCAATCTGCCTTAAAAAAGGGAATACAGTACTTCTTTATTTGCAGCTGTAAATAATAAACTGTTTAATAAATAACAAAACAAACAAAAAAATTGAGAAAGATACAAGGATGTTGCACACTTCTAAAACCATGGACTGTTTGTTCTGCAAATATTACTTTTTTTAAATGAATTTCTATTTAAAGCATGTGCTGTTTTTGAAACCAAATCATTTTTTCCCCATAGCATGCAGGTAAGAACCCTGTAATAAATGGAACGTGAAAGCAGATAACTGTCTATTTATCATTCCTGTAAACCCATCATAAATCCATGTCACAATTTAATATGATTTTGGCAGCCAAGGGAATTTGAGAAAAGAACAGAATTCACCTTAATGGTTTCCAGTGTTCCAGAACAGAATCCTACTTTTCCATCTCAATTTTAGCCAACTGATGATAAAAGCATGCATAAAATACTGTATACCGAAAAAAAAACTGGCCTCAATTTAAATGTATCAGAACTAATTTCCAAAGAGAATCCTGCTGAGGAGGCCACAGACAAATACAGCCATTTAATCACATCTACACATCGAGTATACTGTATGTAACTGGACATACAGCAATTGCAACTGCTACAGAATACCATGCTAATAAAAATGCAGGTGACCACACTAAGGACAATTATACCCTGAAAACAATAAAGAAACAGGCAGTGTGATATTAAGGACATGGCTACTGCAGTCCTGTAATGGAAAGCACTGCGCTAGTCACAGCTCACCTGCTCACACACACAGAGCAAGCAGCCACCACGGTCTCTCATATAAACATCACAATAACAAAGGGTACGAAACAGCAATGCCAGCAGTGACACTTTCATTAGTTTGTATGAAAGTGGATTATGTCTTATCATATAGGATATTATCGCTCCACACAGCATGCTTTTAAAATAACAAAGGAGCACTTAATAAAGATCAATAATAAAACAGTACAGTGTTTACTGGCAGCTGTTCCTTGATCCCTACAGCTTTCTCCTACAGTGTACGCTCATGCTTGAAATATTCCTTGCTATAATATATATATATATATATATATATATATATATATATATATATATATATATATATATATATATATATATATATATATATATATAAAAGACCTTAAGTGATATTTAATTTTTTTCTTCATAGGTGACTACTTCATCTTTAATTTTGAAGTAATTTCTGTTCAGCTCTGGAAATCAATGTTTAAATGTTTTTAAATTGTAAGTTAGAATGTGAGCTGGAATCCTTCAATACATGCGTTCTTAAAATTTCCCCCGCAGATGTTTAATAGCAACCTTTTTGGGTTCCACACCATGCCCAGACAACAATATATAATAAATAAATCATCAATGAGGGGCTGGGTAGTTTCCTCGATTATAGAAAGTTACACGATTATAGAAACCCTCGAAAATATTTTCCAATTGTGCCATGTTTACACATCATGGTACAGAACTCCACTACAGGTTTACAGAACACTTCAGAATGTCTTTAAAAATTCTCTCTCTCTGAAAGCACCTCACAATTCAAATACAACCACTATTTCAGCTTTAAAAGGACAACAGAATCAACAATGACAATAAACAGGACTGTGGTATAATGGTACAAGGGTTATGTGGCATTTGTTTTTTCAGCTGTGGTACTACAAATAGGTTTATACAATTCGCGGGAAATAAATACAGATTCCTCCCGACTACTGATTGTGAGTTGATTGTGAAATTCTTCCACAAAAAGTATTTACAGCAACCTTAAAATTTAAGCCATTGTTCTGTAATGGTCTTATGCAATTTGGGAGTCTCCTGTTTTTCATGGGCAATGCAGGTAATCAAATATGCATCATTTAGAACACAGTATTATGCAGTATTTTGGTTGCATTTATAGCACAGGATGCAAAGTGCCCACAAATAGGTAATAGGGGACGAAAGTGACACAGCTGGTAATAATCTCTGATTAGACTTGAACAAACTGTCAGCACTCTGCTGTTCTTAGAGGATACTGGGGCAAGCAGATTTGAAAGGTTTTCTCATATACTGTACTGCACAAAGAACAATGCACTGTTAGAAATGACTTATTATCTTGCATGGTTGTTTTGTGTTCAGGTTCCACTGGAAAGGCAGAGGGCTTTACACATAACAGCACTGTAGTTTGGAAGCAGTCTTGAGCACAGTTCTGGCATGCCTTTAGCCTCCAGCTACCCTTTTTGTTTTTGGAGTGATAGGCAGAGGACAGAATCTTGAACAGCTATCACTAACCTTTTGATCTATGCAATGCCCCTTGGCATTCCTGTTGATTTAGGAGGAGATAATCAACTGCTATCTTCTGAACCCTGGAGACTAGAGATCAGCCAGAAGTATCTAGCATTTATGACAACGCTGAGTTGTTGTTGTTGCAGTATTTTATAGCAATAAAGATCATTCTGCACAGTAACACCTCTTTAAAATGAGTTGTCTTCATACAGACACAAGGATGTTTACTGTTATTTTAGTTTGCTAGTGGGCTTTGTGTTTGTTTTCACTGTGGCATCGCTTCAACAAAAATTATCCTTTGAAATGGTTGGTGTTTCTATTTTTAGTGCCTCTTGGGACAAGAATTTGTATTGCCTGGCATTTCCTATAACATGCGTAGGACCTAAATTACAGGTGCTGTATTGGCTATGGGAGAAAATGTGGGTTTGTTTACTGGTGGCTCTGAGAACCCCTGGCTGCATATGATTCTGTGCTGGTGTGTGTCTGGGCATGCAGTAGAGCCGTGCATTTGTACTGTATGTATCAGAGTCCAGGAGGTGTGGAAATGAGTCCAGAATGCATAGTTATTAGCATGTTCTTATTTCTAGAGTA